>NC_054755.1:24761497-25007511 GCF_018143015.1 Lytechinus variegatus | reverse complement strand
AATGGGGCGCCAAGTGTCCGCCAGTATATTCTGTGCAATTCAAGCAATTCCGTACACAAAATGTGTTTTTATTCAGACGAAAATCTTTTCGTCATGACGCTGTTTTATTTCGTACACGAAATTTATTTTGTGTCACACAAAATTAATTTTGTCTCAACGAAAAAAATTTCGTCTAGACGAAATGTAATTGCGTCCACAAACTTTTTTTGGCGTGCCATACTCCGTCCAATTCACGCCATTCCGTACACAAAAGTTTTTTTGTTCATATGAAAATGATTTCGTCATGATGCAATTTTATTTCGTATACGAAATTATTCTTGTCACACAAAATAAATTTTCGTCGAGACAAAATGTAATTTCGTCCACAAAATTTATTTCGTACACACGAAATGAATTTTGATCTAACGAAATGGCACCCCAAGTGTTCAAAGGAAAATTCTGTAGGAAAATTTGTGTTTCACTCCAACGAAATTCATTTCGTCATGATGCAGTGTGATTTCGTATACGAAATTTATTTTGTGTCACACTTATAATCAATTTCGTCGAGACGAATAAAATTGCGTCCTCAAAATTCATTTCGTTGCGATGCGAATATCTATTCCGTCGATGAAATGATTTTGTGTCACATCACAAAAAATTCTGTCGACGAAATGATTTTGTGTCACATCACAAAAAATTCCGTCCATGTAAAACATATTCTGTCTCCTCTTTCTGGCAGGGTATATGAGATCGTCGCTGATTGGCTGCACCTTGCTCAAGCCGATCTTCGATCGATCGATATCCGGGCGCGGGACGGTCACACTCACAGGTCGGCATGTTGGTGAACCTTTCCTGTTTAGCTTAGATTTCACGTTATCATGGTTATTCATGCCAACAAGAGCTGCAAACAACTTCTCTAATTAGTAGAATGTGGACGGACATTGCATTCGTAAGTTCAGCTATGTTTGAATTACGTTGAAAACAAAATGGGAAATCGTAGTGGTTGCCATACCTGCTACTTTCATTTGCAAGAAGCTGTGTACTGTAAAATTATAGTCCCATGTATTCAAGTTTGTGTACTGTAGTCAGACAAAGGGGGGGGGGGGATTGGTCTTTTCTGCACACCTAAAATGGTGAGGAATTATACAGGCTGAAGATATTTTGGCCTAGAACTTAGCAAATAATGTAAAATTCATACAGAGCAAAATGCTGAAAATTTCATTGAAATCAGATGACAAATATATTTTTTTTAAATTTGAAATAACAAATTTATTCAACAGTTTGGGCATGTTGGGCGGGCTTGGCCGCAACTTGGCGCAAGTTTACCCAGCCTCACTAACCTCGTACCCCGGGGCACTTGAACAAAAAAGTGGTGGGGGTGTGCCGCAGGAGAGACAAAAACGGGGGCCTTGGGCTTGGAGCGGGAGTATTGTAAAAAGGAGGGTCCTCGGAACGGGGTTTGGAACTAAAATTTTGTGAAATGGGGGTCCTTGGAAGTTGGAACGGATCGATCGCCAGCGTGTGAGTACGTGCGTATGCATCCCTATGGAACGGGCATCCGTGATGCAGCTAGCGCAGCCTCCGCCGGGTGCGCTCGCTCAGAGACGATGGTCGGACAGCGCTCTGTGGCCGCTTTTCACCAAAATTGCAGCAGATCAATGCGACCGGAATGGCGTAACGAAAAATATGCGAAGCTTTGGAGCGAATTTCTTCTTTTTTCTAGATAAGAACAAAATGCTTTGCCTTGGAGCAGCTTTCTTTGTTTTTTTCTCAATAAGACAAAAATGCTATGCCTTGGCTTGGAACGGAAATTGGGTGTAAAAATGGGGGTCCCCTCCGCGGCACATACCCACTATGCATTATATACTGAGTGCCCCCCCCCCCGGGCCTCGTACTAGTGTGAGTGCCCTAGCCTACTCCACTTACACGTATTGCGATGTTTCAGTCTTGATTCAGGCCCTCTTCAAATTCAGCTCCTCTGTAATTATGCTCTCGCAGACAAAGTCCGGAGGGGGCATTAAGCGTTCCACCTGTCCATTGATTTGCCTGCCTCCCCCCCCCCACCCCACTTGGTTTCAGTGCAATAAATTGAAATATATTTGATTGTTTTTTTTTTAAATTTAGGTGTGTTGGTAGATGACACTCTAGGCACCGTGCCTATTAATTCCTGTGTTAAAAAAGTGAGTGCACGCGAATTAAAAGTTGGACTTAAATTACTAGATTTTAACATGGAACTCCATTAAGAAAACTATTTTTAATTAGTCCCTAGATACTACTTCTTTTCTTGGGGTATTGAAGCCTATTCGTCCAGAACTTGCTCAACTTTTGCGACTAGCCTTGTCGCCATAGGGTTGTACACATCCTCGTTTAATACTGATTGTCACGTGACACGGCAATGTGTGTGTGTGTGTGTCGTTAGGCTGTTTGGCCTGTATTCAAGGCGTTCTATCCGTTATGATTTTATATTGAAGCAGAATACATCAGGTATAGGCCCATGTCAAGTCAAATCGATACAGGGATCGAGGAGGGGGGAGGGGTAGAGCAAAAAATTCCCAGTCACATGGTATGAAAATGATATTTTTTAATGATTGTTCATGCATTAGGGCAAACCCCTGTGTGGCAGGAGCATGATGAGTAAAAAAAATGAAATAGTAAGAAAGAGGCCGAAACATATGGCACGTGGGAATAAAGTTGCTTTATATGTTCCAAGCGAATGAAGCAAGCGAGAAAAAACCTTTCGTGCAAATCTAAATTTGAGACAGATATCTTACCTTACACTTTTCCTAATTTTGGTTTCTTTAATTCCCTTCATTTTTTTATATCTTGGTTGTACGTAGAACATTCGGGGGCATGCACTGGGCATAACCCTGGCTTGTGTACCCCAGTGCTAAATCAGCAGGTGGGTTTTGATATCTCTGGATCTTTAGCAATTTTAAAACTTTTTATAGTTGTAATGGATGAGAAAATCCCTGCAATCTGATTGGTTGAGAGCAATGCAAAAATTTTACTGGGCTGCATGAACGATATCCCGATAATCAAAACGCAACGATATCCACTGTAAACAAGCAATCGTCCGAAAAGGTCATTGTGATGTCATCGCGCATGTACTGTTTACCGTCGCTTGTTTACGTCAAAATTTGAATTTCGATCAAAGCAGAATGAATCAAAGGATGCAAAATGATCTGTAAGTACAAATACGGTACCGTAATTGTCATTGGGATTAAAACTGCCCACATACTCGTTAGTTGAGAAGTCCAGACATACATGTACGATCTAACGTTAGATCTATACTGCCCTGGGCTGGCTGTGCACAGCGAAATATCCACTGCAGGCCCAGGCAGGCGCTGGGCCCCGGCGCGGCCCGCATACACACACACAGCTACATGTATTGGAGGTCGGAGGCTGCCTCAACTGCTCAAGATATAGTCAATGCAAAGCTGTATCTGGCATTTTGGGTATAACAATATCTTTGTGGCAACATTATCCAGTTAAGCCCATATTTATGTTGTCCAGGGTTATCAAAGTGTCTGCGCTCTGCATTAGATTTTGGAATTTTCATGCATCGATCCGGTAAATAAATCATGCGTCCAGTAAATAAATCATGCGTCCGGTAAAAAAAATCATGTGTCCGGTAAATTAAATTTACGGACGCATGAAATTATCATGCATCCAGTAAATCATTAATTTTTGTGGTTTATTAAAAAAAAATTCCATTCTATAAAACAGATGATGCATGGGTTTCTTTCGTGGGTCAGTGGAACTGTGTGCATGTGGTTACCTTGTACACAGAGTTCCTACTGACCCACTCTAACGCATCATTTGTATATAGATGGCTACTATTTTTTATTAAATCGCGAGTGTAGACCTAAATGTAATTATAGAAAAACATTTCGTTAAGGTTTTTATTTTTTTGACCCCCCCCCATAAAAGGAAAAAACAATTATAAATGAAGTTATAATATAACCCTTTACCCCTTTAATGATTTCGCTTTTTCTTTCTCTTTTTCCCCTTCTTTTTTGGGGGGGACCTTTTCGTTTATTCCCAGTCTTCCCTTTCTCCCCCCCCCCCTCTCTTTCTTTCTTTTTTCCTTTTCTCTTATCTGGATTTTTTTTCCGGTGAAATCCACTAGGGATCAAGGGCCAGCCTGCATGCCCCTGCAGCGGTTTACGCCTCTGCCGTGGTATACGCATGATCTTAACCCTAAAAAGACTGAATCAGCCCCCCCCCTCGACATTTTTCGTGATAAATCCGCCGCGCAAATCTTTTTGACCGCGTTGCTCGCTGACTTTTTACTTTCAAGTCTCGCACAACTTTTGAGACCAAAATTGTGACCCCGGGTACACACTTTCGAAATTACGCAACATTTCGTTCGTGCATGCAGACCCAAAATTACTCAAAAACGTGAATTTGTGTACAAATCCAATACAAATAGTGTTTTTAGCCAAAATTCATAAATGTATTATTATTTTTCCTTTACTGCTTAAAATCAATTTATTTTATCTTTTTCATGGTCAAAATAAAGTCCCTGACAATTTCCATTGAAAAAACAATGAAAAACAAAGTCGAAAAACAATGAAATACATAAGAAATTTAGAAAACAATAGAATACATAAGAAAATAAACATGATGTTGAAATTTTTTAAAAATAAATTTGATCAGATGCCTATCTAGAGTAGGTGAAACAAAAATTAGCATTTCAGGGGCATTATTTTATTAATTAGAGCAAACTAATGATTTTACGCAAAAATTAGCATAATTAATGAAACATGAGATTTTTTGCATAATTTGATGTGATAATTTGGTAGATTATGCCATGGGTAATGTGTGCCAATTTCGTCGCGATCGCGCAATCGACGTCGAGATCATAAGGGGCGCTGAATCAGCCCCCTCCCCAGTCTTCTTAGGCATCGAAAAGCCAGTCTATTTAGGGTTAATCATGATTAAAACTAGAGGTAAATCCAAGATTTTCCAAAGTAGGGGGGCGGGGAATATAAATTAGAAAAAAAAAAAAAAAATCTCAAAAAAAAAAAATTGTCTCATAAGGAAAAAAAAAAAAAATATAATAAAAAAAAAAAAAAAAAAAATTTGTCAAAAAAAACAAAAAAAAAAAAATAAAATAAAATATATAATATTGTGAATTTTCTCAAGTACAATTAGACAACAAAAAAATTAAAAAAAAGATTGTCACTAAAAAAAATGAAGTATTGTGAATTCGCAAGCTCCCCCCAAAAAAATAATGGAAAGTCATTTGCCATGTTATATTTGGCAACCCCCCCAAAAAAATTAAAATAAAAAAGGTTTTAATGTAATAATGATCGAAGGTAATTTTGTCTTGCGTAAAATTTGACAAATGAAAAATAGATTGTCACTAAAAAAAATGTAATTTTGACCCACATAAAATTTGGCAAGCCCCCCAAAAAAAATGAAAAGGTTTTAACAAGCAAAAAAAGGCTAAAAAGAGAAAGAGACAAGAAATGAACGAAATAATCCCCATTACAAATAATGCTGTGATCATCATGAGGGAGGGGTCGCATAACTAATATAATTCCAAAATATTTACTATAAATCTCAATAGGGGGATCGTGTAGAAATGCTCACCAACAGTGAGCATTAATATAATCCATTTTAATTTCAACTAATTTTATAAAGTATTAAATGTCTTCCCACCAAATGAAAGTCATATCGCATAACTCCAATTTGTATTAAGGCGTACATTTACCAAAGTCTTGAGTTTGAAATCAGATTCAGAACAGCATTGTCCAACCGGCAACCCCATTTTTGGGTAATGTCGCCTATGAGGTCCAAACATTAACATTAATCATTGGTACTAGGAGTGTGTGTGTGTATTTTGAGTTTTTGACAGACGTATATCAATCAGGTTTGATTATTTACGTCTGGGACCGACCTTTAATGTCACAATCCGAAAGACGTGATCAGGGCTCGAACCTCTGCATCAATGTGTAACTTCCCCACAGCTTGGAGTGGGTGACACCATAGGAGTGGATGACACCATAGTTAATAATAATAATATTCCACATATTTATATAGCGCTTAATGCATCGGAACGACGTCTCTAAGAGACTAAGCGCTTTCCAGACTCAGTATTACCACGGTCATCAGAACCTTGTATGCCTGCGTACAATGTATGCACCTTCTCCACTCCCTGGGGAGCACTCCAACAAGAGTTCCAAGACTCAATTGCTAGGCATACTACATTATACATAGGCTTTCACATCCTACCAGGTACCCATTTAACACCTGGTGGAGAGTGGCAAAGTGGATTAACGCCTTGCCAAAGGACGCTAGTCCATGGCGGGATTCGAACACACGACCCTCTGATAGTACAGGCCAAGTTTGAATTTGGAGTCGGCAGGTCAAAACACATTAAATATGCAATTTAGTTTCCGCATGATAATGTCTTTTTTATGAGTTATGAAATATTCTACTTATTTGAACAAATTTGGGTGTGTAGGTAGATGATACCAATACAGGCTAAGTTCGAATTCGGAATATGCTGGTCAAAGATCACAGCTCATTAAATATGCGAGTTGGATTCCTCACGATATCTTATCAAAAGTCATCAGATTTTTTAAAATTTGGGTGTGTTGGTAGATGATGATGCACAGCATTTATATAGTGCCATATATCTGTTAAAGACATTCCAAGGCGTATTGGAGGAGCCAGCCAATCTGGGTCGCCTACAAGGGTGCGCACACAGAACTGTGACCCGCAGGTATCTCCTCCCAATTACTGGTTGGGGGTATCCGGGTGGACCACTACACTGGGTCATTAAATATGCGAGTTGGTTTCTTATAAATAACATCAATATGAAATAATCACGTAGGCCTTATATAAAAAGTGCAAAGGCAAGCAATTTTTTTTCTTACTTTTTTTGGAACTTTTATATATGTATTTAGGATGTATTTTGTCCTGAAAATTTAACATTCTAGGCACCGTTTGTGATCCTGAACAAGATGTGTGTGTTCTAGATAATTACTGAGAATGCCAAGCACGAACATAATTTTTAATAAGTGTTCTAGCATGATCCTGTTAAGGACTGTTTAACCATGAGGATGGTACATATTTCAATAATGGGAATGCGAAGCACGAGCTGAAAATTGTTGACATTCCGACCTAAAAAAAATGGTCATTTGTTCTATGCACTAGATCATAAAATGATAGGTACGTAACTAAATAATTGATGCGAGTGCAAATTGGGAATTTGAGTGTGGCAAACTGATTCTGTTTGGTTCTGCTTGCGTAGACTGGGGCCCGTTTCTCAACACCGTTAAGTCTTCTAACTTCTTAACTAAATTGGAAATAGTTAGCTACCTGTTAGCGAACTGTTTCACGAATCCCTCTTTGCCAAGATCGGGGACAACTTGACCAAATAGTTATGACATCTCCAAACCTGTCATAACTTACTTCTTTCTTAAGGGTCAAGTCCACCTCAGAAAAAATGTTGATTTGAATCAATGGAGAAAGACCAGACAAGCACAATGCTGAAAATTTCATCAAAATCGGATGTAAAATAATAAATTAATGACATTTCAAAGTTTCGCTTATTTTGAACAAAATAGTTATATTAACGAGCCAGTTACATTCAAATGAGAGAGTCGATGATGTCACTCACTATTTCTTTTGTTTTTTTATTGTTTGAATTATACAATATTTCATTTTTTACAAATTTGACAATTAGGACCTCCTTGCCTGAAGCACAAAATGTTAAAATAATGTAATTCCACGTGTTCAGGGAGGAATGACACTTCATTTCACATGACAATGACGAGAAATAAAAATAATTCATATTTCATATAATAGATTACAAAAGAAATAGTGAGTGATGTCATCAGTTTCTCATTTGCATATCGACCGAGATGTGCATAACTGTTTTGTGAAATGAAGCGAAACTTTAGAATGCCATAACTTTCTTATTTTACATGCAATTTTGATGAAATTTTCAGTGTTATGGTTGTTGAATTTTTCTCTTTTTATTCAAATAAAGTTTTTGTTGGAGTGGACTTGTCCTTTATGTAGTGATATCATGTGGATAGACTGTGACATTCAAATGAGCCTCGAAATTTGAAAATTTTATTACGTAATAATTTAAAGAAAAATGAATTATATAGCAAACAAGTGGGATAAATCATTCAATAGTAATTGTAATGCACAGAAATTATAACAATTTGGTAGTAATTGTGTAAATATAAAGAATGACAAAGATTCTACCACTTCATCATCCATAATTGGACTCGTTTTCAGACCCTTATCAAAATTTTAATAAATTCTTCCTCTAATATACGCATAGCATTCATATAATAATTGTGCGTTTAGGTATCTAAAGAGTTTAACAATCCATGATAATATATTTTTTGTGATGTTTGGAATCCTGAAATCTGTTTTATTATCATCATGTTAAAGGCAAAAAGAAGCTGCTGAAAACTGCTTATCTAAAAAAAAAAAAGAGCCAATGGAGTAAATTAGAGAGTAAAAAGGGGCCTAAGCTTTCGATCCTAGCAGAATCTTCGTCGGAGGCAAAATGACAAACATATAAAGTGGAACAACATGATATAATGACACAAACACAACAGAACAACATCAGAAGAAAAGCCTTATGTTAGAAAAAATAATTATATATATTATATAATTATTAAATATATCTTGGGATAAATATCTGTCCACTTACATGTGATTTTTTTATTCATGATATGAATTAGTGTTAATTTATTTCCTCAGAAATTTAATGCCCATGTCTGCATGTTTAAGTACTTTTTAAGCATATTTTGCCTCTATTTTTTGCAACTTTTGGAAAATTTGCTATTTTGTGACTAAGGCTACGTCTGGTATGTACTTTCACCTAATAGTATCAATATGATTTATATGGATTCTAGTTAATCCTTTTGGGTAATTTTGGAACTAATTTGTGTTTGGTAGATAAATAGGACTAACTTGTCCAGGTGTTGAGAAACGGGCCCCTGCTGATGAGTAGGCCTAGAGTTTTTATGCCCCTGCAGATGAAGCCCGGAGGGGGCATTAAGTGTTGCCCCTGTCAGCCCCCCCCCCTTGGTTTCCGCGCAATAACTTGAAAAACATTCAATGGATTTAAAAAAATTTGGTGTGTAGGTAGATGTCACCAAAATACAGGCTAAGTTCACAGCTCATTATGCAAGTTGGTTCAAAATTTATTTTTTTGATTATATTTATATGCGTATTGATTTCTGCATGATATTAAGTTCAATCATATTGAATGGATTTCTGATCGCGTTAACTGGGGCCGGGTTGGCACGTTTTAACCAGTGTGTTTTAAAACACATTTTTTTTACTTGTGTGTTATAAATAAATCCTCTCTCATCTTTCTTCCCCCCTTTACTCTTTCTTGATTGCTTTGTCATGTTCCTCTTCTCCCTGTTCAATCTTGCACAGCAATCAATATTAAGAATATCATTTTAACAAACAAATCTATGTGATTAGCTCACTTTTATCTACAATAAATTCGTAAACATGGCAGGGCCACACAACATTCAAGACTATTTTTGGAATGCATGCATGGTTACGCAGTTATGATATACACAAGTGCATATTATCAGATCCCGAATTGCTTAAAAACTTGATTTCATGTACAACTCAATGTGAGTCATTGCCAAAATTTGTATCTGTATCATTATTTTCAGAAATTGCTGAAAATTTCTATTAGTAATAAATTTGAAAATCTGTACATAAGAAAAATGAAAAAGTAAAAAAAAAAACATTACCAGTAACCTACATAGACTGGGCTATTTCATTTCCTAAGAAGACTGGGGGGGGGGGGGGGCTTTATGATCTGGGCAGTCAATCATGGGATCACAGCGATGATTGGCAAACGCATTACCCATGGTATATTCTAAAAAACTATAATCAAATTTTGCCTAAATCTCATTGCTAATTTACGCGTAAAATCAAAAGTTTGCTCTAATTAACTAAATAATGCCCCTGAAATGATCACTTTTGGTTCACAGACTCAATATATTTCAACATCACACTTATTTTCTTATGTGTTTATTGTTGTTTCAATGGAAATAGTCGGGGACCATATTTGACCGTAAAAAAGTTGAAATTAATTGATTTTAATCAGTAAAAGGAAATATAATGGCACATTTATGAATTATGGCTAAAAACACTATTTCCATAGATTTGTACGCAAATTCACATTTTTCCAGCAACTTTTGGTCTGCATGCACTTCCAAAATGTTGTGTAATTTCGAAAGCACATACCAGGGGGTCGCAATTTTGGTCTCAAAAGTTGCGCGAGACTCAAAAAAGTGAGTGATGCTGTAAGTCTGTGAGTGATGCGGTAAAAAAAATTGTGCAGTGGATTTATTGCAAAATATGACAAGGGGGTAAATCAGCCCCCAGTCTCATAAGGGTTAAAAACATTATATAGGCCTACTGATTGTTTTTAATATACATTTGATCAGAATTCCTGAATTAAAAAAATAAGTAGTTCAAGGGCTATATTTATAGGTTTGAATTGAATTTGTATTTTATGCCCTAAAATTGGTATAATTGATTCAAATGAAATAAAGCATATTGATTTACCCGAAATGAAATTAAGCTTTGAAACCCAATGTATATCAATTTTTCCATTGTGCAAATTCTCCTCGCCCCCCCCCCCTCGATTGACAAGACTCAGGACACCTAGGGACAACACGTATATAATCATGTATTAGGAATGAAATGTCATATTACTTATAAAGTGTTTTTTTTTGTAGGCATTCAATTTCCATGATTTAGTAATTTGGGGGGAAATATCAACTTTTCTGTTCAAAATTCATAAACAAAATTGTGGTAATCTCTTATTAAAACATCAAGAACTGAAATCTTATTTTATTTAGTGTATAGTTTAATTGATTTACAGAAAATTGCATCATAAAACAATAAAAAACATTTTGTACTACAATTCTGCGGGGGCATCTGTTTCCTTTGGACACGTCAAACTTTCTTAATTATGTGTAATTGATTCTATGACATGTGTTTACATTTGCTGCAGATTCCCATTCAGCCATTGGACTGAACCGGTACCAAGACCGGAACTGTAACACAGTAAGGATGGTCAATATGAAGCGAGCTTCATTGAATTCCTCCAAGAGCTCTGTACTCTGTTCTGATCATTTTGAAGATGCTTGCTTTGACCTGGGCAGACGATACGTCTTAAACAGGATGCTGTCCCAACCATATTTGATTTCCCGCCTCGTCTTCAGAAGGTACAGTGGATCTATATCATACATGCGTTCTAAAGAAATATATATTCTGTTTTATCTACCTTTGTTTTGATAGAACATTGCTTTAATTATTCAATTTTCAGTAGCAAAATAGAGATGAAAATTATCCTAATCAGGAGGATAACCATGGACCGGGGCCTATACTGTGTATTTACAGTAAACTACTAAATAAATATATTTTTTAAAATTTGGTTTAACTCATAATCCTGGGCTACTTTGAGATTGCATAGCCCAGGGAGGGGGAGGTGGGCTTTTTTGGTCCCCCTCTTCAGATCTTGCCTCTGATCAAAACGAAAACCAATGCACACATCAACATCAATGTAATCTGCAAGCATGGAACTAAAGGTTACAGAATTCATTAAAATTTATTGTTAATAAATTATTTATTGTTAATAAATTAGTAATGCTAATTTATGCGTAATAGAGAATTCTTTGTTTTAAAGGTTAATCTCTAAAGAATTCCCGAAATTCTATGATTTCTAACAAAGTTGCTCAAAAATAAATGGTAAATGACATTTCTAATCTTATGTATTTTATTGTTTCTATAATTCCATATGTATTTCTTTGTTTTGGGGCCTTATGTATTTTATAGTTTTTTTAATGGGATCTGTTCATGGCACTATTCTGATTATAAAAAGCAAAGATTTGATTATTTTCAACCAATAAGTGCAAGAATAATGATAAATTTGTCAATTATGACTGAAAATAGAATTTCCATTGGATTAAATGTGTATACAAAATAATATTTTTGAGCAATTTTTGGTCCGACATAAACTCATAAAATGTTGCGTAACTGAATATCCGGGTGTCTCAAAAGCTCTGCAGAATTGACCAAAAAGTAATCATGGTACCTCATTTCTCATTGTGGACTTATCATGAAAAATGTGGATGGGAGCTTATTAAGCCCCCCCCCCCCCCCCGGGGCTAGATAGGGTTTATATATCATCATGTATATTTTTAAAAAAATTATCTTGTTGCAAGTCACTGCAAAAGGTTTGATTTCTAAACGAATATTGTTCTTCATGGATAATCGAATATTTGATTGAAAAATTATCTTTGAATAGTTATCTTTTCATTCTTGTATCTGTTTTTGTTCAATATTCTTTTTTCTTATTTTTTTATTAATTCGTCTCCTACAGAATTCACCCAAACCAAGGTATTTCCCAAAAGACTTTTCGATTCAGCAAACAACCTCCCAGATACTGCAAAGACACCAGTGCCAAAGTCTTCAGCACCTTAATTTCTCGAAGACCACTCCTACTGAATACCAGAAAGTCCAAGAGGGGTAAAGTGGAAGTCAACAACAATAATGGACTGTATTAAAACTTGGAGAAGAGGCTGAAAACCACACAGAAGTCCTACCTTATACATTACTTGCTTTTAAGTTTGGACAAACATTGATTTGCACAACTTTACAACAAAAAATTTACGCTGTGTGGATTCTGATTATTAAAAATAGCTCAATGAAAACGTTTATCACTGGGCATGTAACAAAAATGAATTCATTGAATTTGAAGATGTCTTACAGTATATTCATTCTGATTTGAATGTCAGAAGAGAAAAAAGTTTGTGAAAAGTAGGAATGACGGCAAGCTGACAGAAGAATAGAATACATGTAGGATAGAACAAGGCCACAGTTATAAATGAGCTGTTGGATAGAGACAAAAAGATGAATTAAGAATGGGGGTGATAGAGAAATAGAGACAGGAATTGGGGAGCCTGTGATGAATGCCTGAGAAAGTAAAAATTACCATATTTTATTTTTTTAAGGATTTGAACAGTCAGGAAGAATGTGGTCTTTTTTCTGTTGTTATTTCTCAAAATACTGGTATGTTTTGTGTACAGAAAGGGGTATAATCCTTTGCAATAATCACTCTCACAGAAAATATTAACTAATCAAAAGAAAAGTCAAATATTTCACTGATTTACAATTGTTCGGTCACTCTCATATCTAAAGTTACCCCCCCCCCATCATTTCAAGGTATTGGAGAGAGAGGTTGGGCAGGACATGGCTGTCAGCAGAAAAAAAATGCAGGGTGGGGCAAAACAATTTTGGGATATGTGCGAGGGAGCGAATGCGACAGAGCAGAATTTTGTGGGGGGGATATATGCGAGAGAGCAAAATGACAGAAGGAAAATGCAGGGGCCAAGAGATTTGAGGAATATGTAAGAGGGAGCGAAGTGACCAAGCAGAAGAAATGTAGAGGACAACAAATTGTTGGGTGAGGGAGCAAAGCAACCAATTAAAAAAGGAGGTTAGTCAAAACGTTCTTGAATATGAGTAAGGAAGCAACTTGTTCACTTCCGAGCAGTAGGACTCGTTTTAAAATAGCTTAGGAAATATGTGTTTCCTAAGCATGGTAAACACATATTGTAGGCCTATAGTACAATTTAGGTGCTCTAAGAGTTAAATTCTGAATGAGCTGCATTTGCTGGTAAATCATGCGCAGAGGATCTTTGTCTTTTATCCATTTCTACACTTTTCTTTAGATTTCAGTTTTAAGGCGGGAAGGATCCCACCCTCCTGTGGATGCTAATATTTTGACTGACCCTGGGTAAATAGAATAATTACAAAAACAAAAATGATGTTTTAATATGAGATTTTTTAATGCCCCTTGAAAGTCCACCATCTTTCTCACTCTCTCCATCTTTCTTTTTATTCATTTTAACTTTCCAATTCTTTCTCTCTTGATATCTATAAAGTTCAGGTTCACCCTTTTAACTTGCACTATTCCAAGCCCCCAACCAATTGGCATCCACAGGAATGGGGGAGTGGGGCTTCCCCCTAGAAAATAAAGTCAAACAAAAGAAAAATGTGGAAAATAGAAATGGATAAAGACAAATAATCCTCTACGCATGTCTTACCTACCAATACAGTTCATTCACAATTTAATTCTTGCAACACCTAAATTCTACTATGAGTTTACCATACTTAGAAAATGCATATTTCCTATGCCATTTTTAAACAAGTCCCTATCGCTGGGAGTGAACGTGTTGCTCACCAGCACGAATTCGAAAATATTTTGATTGACCTGGGGCCCGTTTCATAAAACATTTGCCGCAGCGGCAACTCCCATTTTCTGCGGCAAATCTCAAAACAGCGGCAAATGACAATTTCTGCGGCAATATTTGATGCAGCTATTTGAGCTGCGTCAAATATTTGCCGCAGATACTTTCAGGGGCAAATGACAATTTCTGCGACAATATTTGATCTATTTGAGTTGCGTCAAATATTGCAGCAGAAACGGCTTTTTCATCAAAATATCAACAATTTGGAGGGCCTAACAACCATATTGCTAAAGTTTTTGATGATATTGAATTGATAAATTGCTTTTTGTCATTCTAAATAGAAAATACAGGTATTTTCACTCATTGACAAATAAAAGTAGATATTTATTGAATCACTAAATTTATTGAATTGAATTTACTGAATTTATTAAAGTCAAATTTATTTCATTAAATAGATACATAGGAACATCCATTGTGTTCCTGCAAATTTACACTTTAAAAAAGTATTTCTTTATCCTGTAAAAGAATGAATAATTGTCTCAGTTTGTCAAAGATGTTGCGTCATTGGCTTTTGAGTTTCAATTAGATTCATTTCATTATTCATAAGTGTTTTTTTTGCTGCTGTTGGTTTTTTTCTGATGTGTTTGTTGAAACTCCAGCTGAAGCTGTGGTTGCTGTTAACGTTCCCGGAGTGCTTGTTGGACACCTTGATGTTGTTGAGGTTGCCAGTGTGGTTTTTGCATCTCCTGCAGAAATTGTTGATGCTGCTGTAGTTGTTGCTGTTGGTCAATGTAGTGTTACATCTCCTGTGTGTTTGCTGCTGTTTTTGCTCCTACTGTGCATGTGATTGAAGTACCTGAAATAGTAATTAATTTATAATGCATATGAGCAAGATACTCCCGGGGGGGGGGGGGGGGGCACTCGACCAAAAATGTGGTGGGGGTGTGCCGCGGGCGAGACAAAAAACGGGGGCCTTGGAGCGGGCTTATTGTAAAAAGGAGGGTCCTCGGAACGGGCTTCAAAACGACAAATGTTTGTGAAAACGGGGGTCCTTGGAACGGATCGCCAGCGTGTGAGTGCGTATGCATCCCCACGGAACGGTCATGCGTGCATGATGCAGCTAGCGCGGCCTCCGCCGGGGGAGCTCTGCGGCCGCTTTTCACCAAAATTCGACTCGTTCAATGCGATCGGAGCGGCGTAACGAAAAATATGCTAGCTTTGGAGCGGATTTCCCTCTTCTTTTTTCTCGATAAGAAGAAAATGCTATGCCTTGGAGCGGCTTTCTTTGTTCTTTTTATCAACAAGGCAAAAATGCTATGCCTTGGAACGGAAATTTGAGTGTGAAAATGGGGGTCCCCTCCGCGGCACATACCCACTATGCATTATATACTGAGTGCCCCCCCCCCCCCGGGAAGATACTAAACTTATTCCTAATTTCAATTTCATTGTTAACCCTTAATAGAGGGGGGGGGGGGTGGAGGCACCTCTTGGTACTTTGCAAGATTTATCCAAATGGACAAGATCCTCAGGCACTCCCGGGATGACCTACCAGAATAGCCTCACAGTAAGGTGTATTAACAGGATTTTGTACTCATAACATTCAGTTGATTTTGCATGAACTCAATTCATCAAATGAATGTAAAGGGTCTACCAGTAAAAAAAATTCTGTGAGCTTTTTCGGGTAATCTTTCTGAGTCCTTTTACTCCTTTAATGAAATATTAATAATTAAATACATGATGAAGTGAGTTTGACAGTTATTTGACATGTTGCATCTTATGTGCTAGTGGTGGGGTCAATCATTATAGAAATGCAGAATATACATGTACATGTACCAATTTGGCAAGAGAAAGCAAGTCACATTATCGACCAATGATTGATATTGGTTTGTTACTTTTGCAGCTGAAAAAAAAATCATCAACACCTCAAACTAAGAGTTTAATTCTAAAATTTGGATTCCTGACAAAGAGCAAATCAAGAAGACAAAAATAATTCAAATTGTTATTATGACTTACTTTCTATGCCAAAATGAATCAGAATTATAAATAAGTTTAACTTACCTTTAAAATCACATTTCTCGGCTCTTTATCTGGCTCTTCAAACCCTTCAGTTGTTGATTCTGGCATGACTTTCTGATACTATTTTGTGTCCTTCTGGAACTGTGGACAAAACCTCACCTGAAGGAATAAATTAAAATTTTCAAAAAATGTTTGGCACTATAATTTTTTTTCTCACATGAATACATTACATGTATATCAAAAGAAAAGAAAAGGAAACTTCATTTGACTATTAGGTTTTTGTCAGGGGGTAAAGGGGTCAAGATGGGTCAATATGATGAACAAAAATGCAATAGTAAATAATATATAAGGATCAATCTCTGGTTGAAAAACGTCACTTCATGCAATTATTCCTCATAATTCATCTTGCACACACATATACACATAGTGAGGATGGGTGAGAGAGAGCGAGCATCGTCATCGTACATGCAAAAAGTATTAAATCCATCACTGATGTATAGATGGGGGCCATGCCCCCCAGTCAGACTGCAGGTCCCAAGAGAGTGGCTTCTTTCATCCAAATGATATTCATGACTTGAGATGTTTTGTATATTTAATGAGCTTGACGCGGACCATAACACCTTTTCATTCGGTCATTGCTGCTCTAACTGTGCATCGAATTTCATGAATTTGGTACCATTGTAAAGAAGAAGAATCATTCTTTCATGTCATATGTTTGGATTTATTCAAAGATTTTGTAATATAGGTTCAAAGTTTGATCTAAAATATGCTATAAAATAAATATTTTCACCAGACAAAAGTTGCTATTTTCACACTTTATTTGTGTTTGAGCCCAAATGATTTTTATATCATGATAAAGCTGAATATGTATGCTTTGAAACGATATAGGTTTCAAAATAAGAATTGGTTTAATCGGGTCAAGATCACACTTTTCATTTGCCAAGTACATAAAGCAGTTTGAAAACAAGAATACTGCATTCTGATTGGTCAAATAGACCACCCAGTGGCAAATTCCAACGGTTCCAGTGCCAGGGTTCGTAGGAAGGTCACACTTCCCATGTGGTAATCTCCTCAAATACCCTGTGCCTGTTGTTCTGTGAACCTTATCCAGCCAATCAGAACTCTGGATTTCATGCAAGTACAAAATTACAGAAATCTCGTATTGTACCTTAGTGGGAAAAGTGTGATCTTGACCCGATTAAAAGGTGCCGCATATCAAGAGTGGCATTGTGAGAAAGAAAAGAAGTTCAGCTTTATGGTGATATGGATATCATTGAGGCTCAAAATAAAAAGTTTGCACAATGTGCAAAAGAAAATGGAAGAAAATTAAGTTTTGAGGCACACTTTCAGGCCAGAAATTTACTTATTTAACAAAATATTGTATACAAAATAAATGACCAATATGAAAGAGTAACTTTTACTCTATCTGATAGTGCAATAATATTTAATTTAACTTGAGGTTAAAAAGAAATGCCAGTAGTTGCAGTAAACACTGATTTCATGAGAAAGTCTGGCTTAATTGTCAGTATATCATCGAGGATCTAGATTTGGTAAAGTTACATAAACTGAACTTTGTGAAATCTTGAAATCTACGCTGAAAAATGTTCACACTGAAGATCACCAACACAGATAGGCACACGTGGGACAGTGTATTATTATTGCTGGAATATGAGCTTATTTTGCTTATTTCTCAGCAATTACACAATTTCTTCCAGAATCCTTTGGCACATATTTTTTATTCATACAGACACTTGGGTGGTCATTATATTAGATTCTGTAAAAAGTCATTTTGAGATCGTTACCAATACTGGAATTTCTCTTTAAAACAGGTAAATTCTTAGACTCGAGAAAGAAAATCTCATGAATCACAAGATTTTGCAAGGATTCAGCCACGAGATGATTTGGATGTATCTGGACTTTTTGCTCATTAGCATAGGGACCTGCGGTCTGACTGCCCCCCCCCCCAATGTTTAACGACCAAGAAAGAAAAGGAGAAAAAGAAAGAAAGCGAACGAGAAAGGGTGAAATAGAGAGTATTTACTGGATATTATTACGTCAAAATCTTTCCAAATTTTGATTTCTGTATTAAAAAGTTCTAAAATTTTGCACACTCCCTTCGCTCTCTTTGGAGAACTTTTGTTCCATTCGCCATATTTAGCCCTCTCAAAATATTTGGCTCATTACGCCACTGAATTCAATTGTAAGAATTTTATGTTTGCTTAATGTAGACTTAATCTAACCCTAATAAGACTGCCAGGGTATTTTGGAGGCAGGAAAGATGGGCGGAAGGGGAGTGGGGGCCCTCAAGATTGACCGTTAATTGCGCAATTGTGAAGAAATGCAAAATGCCTGCCACAGAGGAAAAAATTGTATATTTGATCATTCTAAAATTATTTAGAATTATGTTTTACTAAATCATGCATGAAATTAGAATTTGGCTGGAAATCTATAAACACAGACCTTGAAGTTTTTGTTCAGACACATAAAAATTAATTGATATCACATACCTTTCATATGTATTTTTTTCCTTTCTTAAGTATTTCTTTGTTTTTTTTTACTTTTTTTATATTGTTGACAAAATTTTCTGATCATAAGCACAATGAAATTAATAGATTTTAATCAGTAAAAATAAACATTAACCGGTACGATACAATTATGAATTCTGGCTAGAAACAGATTTTGCATTGGATTTGTCCATGAAATCACATTTTAGTGCAATTCTGACATGTGTACTTACACAATGCACAATGTTGCATAATTGCAGAACCGGGTACCCAGGTGTCACAAATTTTGTCTGAACACTCATAAACTTTTTTTAAAAAAGGCTTTATAATGACGCGGCACAATCTTTCACGTTGTGGATTTATCGTGAAAATTTTTGGGCTCCCACGGCCTTTTTAGGGTTAAATCAGATAGCACATCATGATGGGTTTTACTGATATTCATTCTGCAACCCATATTTCAAAGACTATCCATCATATCTGACATTGATTTTTACCTGTGGCAGTATGTTAGTCTCTGCATTTCTACAACTGTGGCCAAATATTCTACTACTAGTTCATTAGATGGGCCCATGGCATTTTTCTTATTGTAGGAGACTGGCAAGCCCTGGCTTTGAAGTTCCTGGTATATCCTTCTCCAGCTGCAATATCTGGTCAGTTGAGGACTTGGGGGCTTTGTGTCAGGAGTGGTCTTGGTAATGGCGGTGGCAATGGTGATGGCAGTGACAGAAGCAGACTTGGTGGTGGTGACTGCAATTGCAGCATTGTTGATGGTGGTATATGCCTCATCACGACCAACATTAGCTCCTGCTGCCATGCTGCTGGTCTCCATCTATTATGTTTTAAATAGAATAAAACATTAAAACAATTGATTATTAACACATCAACTTCAGAACACTAGCATATTGATAATAAAACTTATAGATTAGCAGTCAAAGCATAAAATGAACTTCCACAGAAGAGTACATGTACCTTCTAATAGAATTTCAGACCACCTTGAGGATGTTATGCTCAAAGCAAGGTTTTTATTTGACAACATTGGTCAGAGGGACATGGATTTAAATGTCAGAATACAACTGGTATCATTGGTTGATCAATCATACTGTACAATACCCCATTTAGATATATGTTGCTGTTATCTTCCACTTTACCCCTCTTAGATTTTTGGCATTGAGTAGTAGTCCCAGGGAAGGTGCTGAAGACTTTGGTACAGGTGTCTTTGCAGTATCTGGGAGGTTGCTTGCTGAATCTAAATGACTTTCTTTCGAGGGTTTCCCTGGTTTGTGTGCATTCTGTACGAGAAGAGTGAATAAAAAAAAAAAACATTAAAAAAAGAAGAAAAATTGAATAAACCGAGATGCAAGAATGAAAAAATGACTTTAAATTTGTCAAATTAATATTCAATAGTACATTTAGAATAATATTTGTTTAGAAATGAATCCTTTTCAATGGACTTGCAGCAAAATAAACATGTTTAAATATTCATGATGATTTATTAACCCTATCTGGCCCCAAAGGAGGAAGGGGGGGGTCTTAAAGGGATGGTCCAGGCTGAAAATATTTATATCTTAATACATAGAGTAGAATCCACTGAGCAAAATGCTGAAAATGTCATCAAAATCGGATAACAAATAATAAAGTTATTGAAGTTTAAAGTTTAGCAATATTTTGAGAAAATAGTCATATCATGAATATTCATTAGGTGGGATGATGTCACATCCCCACTTTCTGTTTGGTTCATAAAATCATAATTTTTTCATTATTTCATACATGTGTAAATGATGTGTCTCCATTATGATGAAATAAGTTTCAGCAATTAATATCTAATGTACTAAATCAGTTGTCAATCCAATTTTTCTAGTTCTTGGAGGATAAAATTTAATAAACATAATTTCATATAATAAAATTCAAAAGAACAATTTGAGATGTGACATCATCAGCCCACCTAATGAATATTCATGACGACCGTTTTCACAAACTACTGTTATAAACTATCAAATTCAATAACTTGATTATTTGTCATCTGATTTTGATGAAATTTTCGGCATTTTGCTCAGTGACTTCTACTCTATTTACTAAGCTACATGTATAAATATTTTCAGCCTGGACCATCACTTTAATAAGCCCCCCTCCACATGTTTTGCAATAATTCCACAGTTAGAAACATGTCCTCATATTTTTTTTGTTGGTCAAGTCTCGCAGAAGTTTAGGGACCAAGTTTGCGGCATCCGGATACGCAGTAATGCAACAATGTATGAGTTCATGTCGGACCTAGAATTGCTCAAAAACATTATTTTTCTTACAAATCTAATCCAATGGAAATTCTATTTTAAATCATAAATGACAAATGCATCATTATTCTTGCACTTATTGGTTGAAATTATAAAATCTTTGCTTTGTCTCAAAATATTATATCTATATTTTGATATTAATAGATGCTCTAAGATCTTATCTTTGAAATGGCATTTAAAAAATAAATTCATGCTTGAGCGAACACGGGACGTTTTATACTTTTAGACTTTTGGCTAATCAGCAGACTTATAATATATTCATTATCTTTGCCATAATTTTCGAAAAATGCTGTCAAATTTCACTAATAAATTTATTCATTTACCTGAATTACATTGGTTTTAATTTGAACTTCTTTTACCTTTGAATTTTCCTTCATAAGTAAGAAGAGACTTTCTTGTCAACCCAAGTGAGAAGATTTGCATTTTTAATTGGGAGAATTTGTAATCATTCAAATCCTTTTTATTATGTGAAACAAATTATGTTATGGTACCTTTGATAATAATTATGTGAAACAATTTATGTAATGGTACCTATAAAAGACATGAATCCTATTTTCAAGGGGTCATTGAATCCTTCACCAAGTTTAATTATGTGCTTGACAGGACAAACAAGAAAATATTCATGTCTTTCAATGGCAATGGTGTATTGAGTCAATTTTGAAGGAGGAAGATATGGCAGATCAGGTAAAATGCATTAAAAAGTTGTGAAGCGAGCAAGCAAAAATTTCCAGTTTTTACTAAAATATCCAATTTTGTGATTTTGACATAATATTCAGAATAATATCATATTTCACTTTCTATGTTTTCTGTTATTTTTCTTTCCACTTTTTTCCTTGGTCATAATTTTGTATTGGGAGGGGGGGGAGCACCCCGAGCCCCCACCCCTCAGTATGCCACTGTTCAAAGGCATCATTACCTTTGCAGAACACAATGAAAGGATTCGAAAAAAAACACGCTCTACCATAATTTGGTTTAAAAAAATGTTCTTGCCTAAGGAATATTCAAAACTAAAAGAGAACATATTAAAAAGGAACAACACCACAACTATCCAAATAAATAAGTAGATTTGGAAATGAATTTTGACTGCATAATTCGAAAATTATGGCAAAGATAATGAAAAGGTTAAGAGGAATTCTGCTGATAGCAAGAAGTCCGACCATCATATTATGCCATTTTGGTGCAAGCTTCCTTTTTTACCCCAGACAAAACAAAAATTTGTGTTTGCGTAAGCACGAACAAAACCAAATTATTTTAATAGCATTTGAAGGATAAGACTCCATAGCATGTATTGACACCAAAATATTGAGATCATAATTTGAAACAAAAATTTTATAGACTTTTCAAATCTATCCCATTTTTTCATACGCACTGTAGAACTTGGGAACTTATTTAGAGATTTACTTAACTGTACAGCAGAGAATTCTCTATTTATGCATAAAATAATTTATCAAAAATGAATTTTAATAAATTATGAAAAATCAGCAATACACCCTTAGCTTTGCAATTTCAAAGAAGCTCATGCTAATTATGTAGGGCTAAACCAAATTTTCAATTTGTTTGATCATTTAGTAAGCGTTAACTTAAAATACACAGTCCCCTGGTACACAGTATAGGCCGAGGTCCATGGTGACCCTCCCGAATAGGATAATTTTCATTTCTCTTTGGCTACTGAGAATGGTATATTCAAAACATTGTTCTGTCAAACCAAAGGTAGATAGATAATACAGAGAATATATTTCTTTAAAACACGTATGATATAGATCTACTGTACCTTCTGATGACGAGGCGGCAAATTAAATGTGGTTGGGACAGCATCCTGTCTTAGACGAATCGTTTGCCCAGTCCTGTCAAAGCAAGCATCTTCAAAATGATCAGAACAGAGTTCAGAGCTCTTGGAGGAATTCGATGAAGCTTGCTTCATATTGACCATCCATACTGTGTTACAGTACCAGTTCAGTCCAACGGCTGAATGGGAATCTGCAGCAAATGTAAACACATGTCATGAAATCAATTATATATAATTAAGAAAACTCTAGGCCTACTCAGCAGCGGCCCGTTCATCAACACCTGGACAAGTGAGTCATATTTATCTACTAACCACAGAGTTAGTTCCTATCTTTAGGATTTTTTACAAGAAATAATCCATTAATAACGTTATATTGAGACTATCGGTAGAAAGTACAAGAGATGTAGCCTTAATCACATAATAGCATAATTTTCAAAAAGTTAAATCATGATAAAACTTGCAATTATTGTGATAAATCAGGAAATACATCCAATCAAAAAAATAGCAGAGCCAAAACTAGAACAAAAGCTTCAATCTCTGTTAAAGGGGAATCCAACCCAAATAAAAACTTGTTCTTAGGGGAATAAGAAAAATCAGTCAAGTTGATAGGTGAAAGTTTGAACACTATCTGACAAATAATAAGAAAGTTATTTTTTTAAAGTTGTGAATATTGGTAATCCCTAGATCCACGAGACTGCAAATTGGCCACATATGTGATGTCACAGTGATGTAAGGCAAGGACTACTCTTCCATGTACTCCAATACATAAAATGGCTAATATGTCATTTTTTCAAATGTTTTACTTCAAATTTTTATTTTTCTTTCACATGAGGACATAAAACAATATACTACCAGGGTTATATTTAGATTACTGCCCCAGGGGAAGGGCAGTTAGGAGAAAAACACAAATCCCTGATAATTAAGTACATGGCCTATGGGAAAGTTGTCCTTGCCTCTTGTCATAATTTACTTACCCAGTTGCCACTTTGAAATCTACATAATCATAGGGATTTCAATTTTAAAGCAGCCATAACTTTCTTATTGTTGGTCCGATTTCTTTCAAACTTTCACCATTCTGTTTTATCTAATTTTCTCCTTTCCAACACTATATTTTATGACCAAGGCTGGATTCCCCTTAAGTGTAAAGGCATCCGGCCGAGCGTTGTTGGAGCGGAGAGAAAAAAAAATCATCACTGCTCGCTACCGTTTACCATTTTCAAGTTCGATTTTAGTTTTTTTTGTTTTCGATTTTTTCCCCCATTTTGAGAGAAAAATTCTACCGCTCCAACAACGCTCGGCCGGTGTGACCATGCCTTTATGTTGGTTGTTCAGCTGAATTTCGTTGGCTTCACTCACCAAATACAGAAAAAGATATAAAAATACTCCTCGAGACAGAGGGCTGCCAGCTGTCTACTAAAGGCAAAACATGCATCAAACATAATTAAACCATGCAGACTTGGGGATTAAAATGCCGAGAAAAATGAAATCATCACTAATTCATTTTGAACATGACTAAAAAACAAGGCAAAAGCAATTTTTGTCTCGCCCACTTATGAAAATAACCAGAAATATTGTGATTTGCGAGGGCACGCAAGAATTATATCGAAACTTCATTGTGAAATTACTGGGATGGAATAACACTTGTCATACCAGCCTTGCACGTAAACTTTAATATTGACCTGAAAATGACCTTTGACCTTACCATGTGACATCCGACTGCAGCATAAGTCTGCAAGTTTGGTTGAAAAGTGACTTACGGTTGCGGAGTTAGGTGTCATAAGAGAGTCTTGCATGTAAACTTTAACCTGTAGATGACCTTTGACCTTTCCATGTGACCTCTGACTGCAGCATAACATGCAGGTCCCCCAAGTCCATCTACCTTCCAAGTTTGGTTGAAAAGTGACTTACGGTTGCGGAGTTAGGTGTCATAAGAGAGTCTTGCATGTAAACTTTAACCTGTAAATGACCTTTGACCTTTCCATGTGACCTCCGACTGCAGCATAACATGCACGTCCCCCAAGTCTATCCAACATCCAAGTTTGGTTGAAAAGTGACTTACGGTTGCGGAGTTAGTTTTCATAAGAGAGTCTTGCATGTAAACTTTGACGTTGACCTGAAGATGACCTTTGAACTTATCATGTGACCTCCCACTTAAGCGTAACATGTGCAGGTCCCCCAAGTCCATCTACTGTCCATGTTAGGTTGAAAAGCGACTTACATTTGCGAAGTTAGGTGTCCTGCATGTAAACTTTAACGTTGACCTGAAAATGACCTTCGACCTTACCATGTGACCTCTGACTGTAGCATAACATGCAGGTCCCCCAAGTCCATCGACCATCCATGTTTGATTGAAAAGTGACTTATGGTTGCGGAGTTAGGTGTCATAAGAGTCTTGCATGTAAACTTTAACCTGTAAATGATATTTTACCTTACCATGTGACCTCTGACTGCAGCATAACATGCACGTCCCCCAAGTCTATCCAACATCCAAGTTTGGTTGAAAAGTGACTTACGGTTGCGGAGTTAGGTGTCATAAGAGTCTTGCATGTAAACTGTAACGTTGACCTGAAAATGACCTTTGACCTTACCATATGACCTCAGACTGCAGCATAACATGCAGGTCCCCCAAGTCCATCTACCATCCAAGTTTGGTTGAAAAGCGACTTACGGTTGTGGAGTTAGGTGTCATAAAAGTGTTGCATGTAAACTTTAACGTTGACCTGAAAATGACCTTTGACCTTACCATGTGACCTCTGACTGCAGCTCAACATGCAGGTCACCCAGGTCCATCTACCATCCATGTTTGGTTTAAAAGCGACTTACGGTTGTGGAGTTATGTGTCATTACAGGTTTGTGACGGACGGACAGACGACATTTGGATCCCTTAGTCTCGCCTTCACCTCTGGTGGGCAGGACAAATATGTCATACGGACGTTGAGATATGCCGCGAGAGCTTTTCTCGAAAGGGTGGGTTGAGGAGGAAAGTCAAACAAAACACACCTTTTCGGGACAACCGGGGGAACTTTCCATGAAAGGCTGCATGTGTTTAATATTTTTTCTGAACCAATCGTTTCTATGAAAATTAGTCTTGAAATAACAATATAACAGTAATATAGACACTAGACAGAGGTGCATAGATGGGGGGAGGCTTGGGATGCTCTCCCCCCCCCCCCAAAAAAAAAAGGGAAAGAAAAATGAAATATAACATTTTCTGAATATTTTTATGTCAAGCTACAAAATGTGATTTTTTTTAATGAAAAGCTTGCTCGCTCACAACTTCTATTGAATTTTGCCTGATATGACACATCTGACTCCCTCAAAATCTTGGGCTCATTTTGTCTCTGATTATTAGGAGAAAAAGAGAGCTTGCAGTTTTTGTGATTCTGAATAAAATTTCATATTAATGAAGTAATCCTGGACACAAAATAATTACACAAAGCCATATGGAATTATGAGAAATAGTAAACAAATATATCAGGCTTTGAGAAAGTATAGTTGAATTATTTATCCGAGGTTGGTCTGACAATTACTTCCTGAGGGGCGAAGCCCCGAGGGAAATATAGTAGTTTTGCCAGTCCAACCGAGGATTAATAATTCCCACTATGCTTTCGAATGAAACGCCTGATATATTTGTTTTTTATCCAACTTTTTATAATTTATAACCAAAATCTATGTGATGAGCTTGCAAAGTCCGGTTACTTGAGTTGAATTACCTACTTTTCTCTGAGCCATCGTGCTCAGCAGAACGCAGATCAGTGCCTGTGCCGACACATCGCTGGACTTGCCGGGAGAGAGAGCGCGCTGGCCGGTGTGCCTGAGAGTTTAGCTAGATCCAGTTTTGTGAAATAATGATGTCAGACCTCGATATACTAGTATCCAAAAATATATCGAGGTATGACGTCAGAGTTGAAATATATTCGGTCACATGATGCTACTTGAACCAATAGTACTATACATGATTTACTCTATGTAGGATATAATGTATTCTATTCTATAGGCGTAAGTATTTGCATAGAAGTGTGATGAAACAAATCAGTGGCGAAGTGAGCCAAAGTTTTGAAGGGGCTAGATATGAATAATTGGGCAGATCTTTTTTTTGTGAGCGAGCAAAAAAAATAAAAATATTTAACTTTATAAATATCCAATGAAAGCATAATATTCAGAAAAAATATATTTCACCATTTTCTTTTCTACTTTCTTGGTCATAATTTATTTTTGTAGGAGGGGAGAGGGGGCAAGCGCCCGAAGACCCCCTCGCCTCATCTGTGCACTGAAGAAATTACTTTGAAACTGACTTTCCTTTGCAAGCTGCTGGATAATCTTTATATAATAGTTACCATGCAAGGACGGCTGCACTGCCGAGACTATTGAAAATAAATACATGAAAATGCACAAAATTTGTGTTTTCCCTTCTTTCCTTCCGTTTTGTTTCACCTGCATAGGAGAGTAAAATTATATTATAGGCGCTGTTTTTCTGACGGTTGCGGCATCAACACCAAATCTTAACAAAAGGTTGTGTTTTTTAAATGAAAACTTAGAAACCTAGTTCATGAAATTTGGGCATAAGGTTAATCAAGTATTGCTAAACGTCCTGCCTGAGTTTCAGGTCACTCAGTTGTTGTGTGTCCGTACAGGTTGTGTGTCCACACGATCAATGTTAGAAAGTCATTTGAAAAAAGTTAGAAGCGAAGTTTCATCAAATTTTAGTACAAAATGTTGGGAAATATAAAGAACAAAATAGAAGATGATAACAAGTATTGAATTCATATTTTTAGTGTAATCCAAAGACAAAAAGGAAGGCTTCAAAAAGATTGTTTACATTCATAATTCCGAAGCTTCGTTATTCCTAAGGTTTGGATATTCCAGAGGTTCGTTAATCTGAAAGCGAAATAAGGTTCGTTGTTCCGAAGGTCCGACAATCCAAAAATTGAAATGACGTTCGTTGTTCCAAAGGTTCGTTAATCCGAAAAGGAATAATGAGAGTCATAATTCCGAAGGTTCGTTAGTCCGAAAAAAAATGAGGTTCGTTGTTCATTTAGTTTTTTCGGATTAACGAACCTCATTTCGTTTTCGGATTAACGAACCTCATTTCGTTTTCGGACTAACGAACCTTCGGAATTATCACTCATTATTCCTTTTCGGATTAACGAACCTTCGGAATTACGCCACAAATGTTCGGATTAACGAACCCTTTTTCGATTTAACGAACATTGTGGTTCAGGCAATAATGAATTCACGTGTTTTGGAATTACGAACCTTCTGAATTACGAAGTGTAACCAAAAGATAACATGTCCGGACACTGGACCCCCTCCTATATTAGTTTTGTTTTTAAAGATCGTGATGTTCCATGAGTTTTATATTTCCCCCATAAAATCCCACCTTTGTCACTCGGAATATCAGATCGACTTAACGGACACGATGTTCAGCCAGATGGAGCGTATAGTAGTGGTGGTGAAGTGGAGCCGGCACAAACATCGCTCGAAGTAACTAAACTTGTACTAGTAATGAGTGGGGCTAGGACCTAGGCCAAACATACTTAGGCTACCACAACAGGCGATAGGCTTTCTTACCCCTCCAAAGATAACTTCTTAAATTGGAGATAAAATTTTACCTTCTAGGGTGACCTTTTCTTGGACTTGCCCTATACCCTGAACCGTTTTGGCAGTGGATATCTAAGTCAGTGGGTCGCGCATGGGATCTCATTCTTACTTCTGGTGTGCATACCACATGATTTTTCTGTGCGCGGTGGCGCATCTTTGGGCCCGAGCCGAGATAGGCCTCGACTCTAACATTAGAGTCTACGGACAAGCCCAACTCATAGTCAAGGGTTCATTACATGCAGAAACAGATCTAGAGGGGGGGTTGCAACCCCCCCCCAAAAAAAAAAAAATCTGGGGACCATTTTTTTTAAATCTTATCTTTTTTAAAAAACTTGTAATTTTATTTTATTCTATTTCTATGTAGTATTCATTTAATTTATTATTATTATTTATTTGGGGGGAGGGTTGGGCAAACAAATGTCACATAGTCCTTTTTGCCCCCCATCAGCTTTTTTGAGGACACGGGCCACCGCGGAAGTGACAATCTAGGCCAGGGTTGCTGATTCTCATCCCCAAACAAAAATCCCCCCATTAAAAAAAAAAAAATGGGGGATTGCAACTTAATTTTACAAATTTTCATGGGGGTTAATTTGGCAACGACCTCTATATCAAAAATAGTGGTGTTTTAGATGCAAGGAAACGCCATTTTCACACACAGATTTTCAAAAATTTTCCCTACGTGGGAGGGGGGACACCCCCCCAAACACCCTCGCTTGCTCCGCTCGCTTGGACTCGGTCGCTACGCTCCCTCACATACCACCCCAACCCCCCCTTTATAAAAGCTGGATCCGCCCCTGACATGCCACAGCGCACAGAAAAACCAAGCCATTACTTAGAAGTGGTGTGTTTAATGCCTTATGGACGTGGACATCACTTGCAGAAGTGGGATCGCAGCAAGCCAGCATGCGCGACCCACTAACTCATTAACTGTCAATTCGAAATCCACTGCCAAACATGGTTCAATGGTTTAATTTACCAGTATTAATACTAACCTCGCAATGCGTGTGGGTGCCCAAGCTAAAGCTGTTTTTAATAATCTAAAAATAAAATCACGTCAATCACTGACTCAGTCTCAGACAGTCAATAATTATATAAAATTTGTCATCCAATGAAGTTTCCAATTTCAACATGCATTTTGCTCTGAGTCAGTCTGAGTATGAATTTTACACCATTTATCAAAATCTAGGCCTAAATATCAGCCTGTATAATTCATTACCATTTTAGGTGTGCACAAAAGACCAATCCCCCTGGCCTGGCATGGGCATGGTCGACTACAGTAGGACCCTACACAAACTTGAATACACGGGACTATAAATTGCACAGCTTCTTGCAAATGCAAGTTTGGCAACGACTAACGAATTCCCATTTTGTTTTCAACGTAATTTTGAAGTCGAAAACATAGCTAAACTTACGAATGCAATGTCCGTCCACATTCTACCAATTAGAGAAGTTGTTTGCAGCTCTCGTTGACATGAATAACGTGAAATCTAAGCTAAACAAGAAAGGTTCACCAACATGCCGACCTGTGAGTGTGACCGTCCCGCGCCCGGATATCGATCGAGCGAAGATATCGGCTTGAGCAAGGTGCAGCCAATCAGCGACGATCTCATATTCCCTGCCAGAAAGAGGAGACAGAATTATTTTACATGGACAGAATTTTTTGTGATGTGACACAAAATCATTTCGTCGACGGAATTTTTTGTGATGTGACACAAAATCATTTCGTTGACGGAATAAATATTTGCATCGCAACGAAATGAATTTCGAGGACGCAATTTTATTTCGTCTCGAGGAAATTGATTATAAGTGTGACACAAAATAAATTTCGTATACGAAATCAAACTGCATCATGACGAAATGAATTTCGTTGGAGTGAAACACATATTTTCCTACAGAATTTTCCTTTGGACAATTGGGGTGCTATTTCGTTAGATCAAAATTCATTTCGTGTGTACGAAATAAATTTTGTGGACCAAATTACATTTCGTCTCGACGAAAATTTATTTTGTGTGACAAGAATAATTTCGTATACGAAATAAAACTACGTCATGACGAAATCATTTTCATACGAACAAAAAAACTTTTGTGTACGGAATGACGTGAATTGGACGGAATTTACCATCGGACATTTGGTGCGCCATTTTGTATGGCACGCCAAATGAAGTTTGTGGACGCAATTACATTTTGTCTAAACGAAATTTATTTTGTGCATTTCGTCGAGACGAAAATGATTTTGTGTGACACAAAATAAATTTCGTGTACGAAATTACAAAAGCGTCATGACAAAAAGATTTTCGTCTGAATAAAAACACATTTTGTGTACGGAATTGCTTGAATTGCACAGAATATACTGGCGTACACTTGGCACGCCATAACATTGTACCTCAATTTATATTGTTTGCATAAGTTTCATTTGCAAAAAAATCTAATGTCATTATAATTATTTATTTTGTTATATCCACCTTGTTAGGTGCTCAAGGCGCTCCTATATTACCCGGCTAAGCTAGGCGTTCATAGCGCACACAGCTTCTTTATTTATTACTTCCTCCTGGTACCCATTTACCTCACCTGGGTTGAGTGCAGCACAATGTGGATCAGTTTCTTGCTGAAGGAAATTACGCCATGGCTGGGATTCGAACCCACGACCCTCTGTTTCAAAGTCCGAAGACTAATCCACTGGGCCACAACGTTCAAAATAAAATATTAAAAAATCGAAATAGGAAAAAATAAATAATTTCGCAATGGTCACTCACCACTGAACAATGGAGATACGTGACTGACGGTCCCCTTTAAACCTAAGGGTATTTTATGTCTTCATCGACGCAGCAGGTAAAATGCCGATGATGGCGAATGAAGTGAGGATTGAACATTTTATGAACCGTCGTACCATCAGGGGTATAAATCATTCCCAACGTGAGGTCGGTCTCGTTCACACCCGAAACATCACCCGAGGAACTTACTCCGGGGGGCTGTTGCATGAAAAGAAAATCTTTGGATTTTTTTTGGGGGGAGGGGGCAGAGTTTTTTTAATGTGTTCATTTCAATGGCATAATTTTGTTTGCAAGAGTTTTTTTTTCTGGCAAAAGTGTTGTGCGACAGGCTCCTGGTCCTTGTATGAATAGTGAGAACTTCATCACTAGCGTATAGAATGGTTGGGGAGGGAAGCCATGGACTCCCAGATGTTCTACGACCAAGAAAGAAAAAGATAAGAGGAGAAAAGGGAAGAGGAAAGGGCGATGCCAAGTCTGTGAATCAGTCCAAAAAAAAAAAAAACTATGATTCACAGTTGTCATGGTTGTGGGTCGGTCAATTGGGGGTGCACACCAGTTTTTTTTTTATTAGTCATGTTAGTTGCATTAACTGTGTCATTTTCCCCTTCCATATTTTTTTCTTTTATTTCCAAAGTATAGACCATAAACAGAACAAAGTGCGCTTAGAAACAGCCGTATAGCGCCTTATGAATGTTATGTATCATTATTTATGATATTGATATTCTCTGAAATTGTTTTTGAAATTATCACTCAATTTGATTTTCATTTTGAAACGGGTAAATTTTCCCGCTCAAGACATTGTAAAATATAAATTTGCCCTATATAATCTTTATCCCCTTCACCTTGGGGGGGGGGGGATTATTGCACCGTTGAATAAGATCTCATTTCGTACATGTAGATAATTATCACTATCAATAAAGAAAGGAAAAAATAAAGTGAATACCAGAAATCAGAATCAAATTCAGGTTCATTATAAAAATCGCTTCTAATTGCGTTTTCGAGAATGACGGAGAAAATCAAGAAGTAAATCCCTTCTTTCGCCTACCGATTAAATAACAAGTGAACGAAGAGGTCCAAAAAACATTTTGTCACGAAGTTTAGCTATTTAAGAGTCTTGGCAGACAATGAAGAATCGGAGATGGGGAAACCTTTGATCTTTGACATGAATTTCATGTTTCCATGGGGCATTCCTCACCGGGATTCCTCATTTTCTCGTTGAAAATACAAGAATTAAAACACCCTCAGGACGAAGCATTTTGCAAAAATTCTGAATTGAATTTCATTCGGCTGATTGATTGAGCTCTTTTCCTTGGATGAAGTGCTGATTGGTAATTTGTTGAAGAGTCAATAATCAATGATCTCTGTGAGTAGCACCAATAACTAACACTTTCCCCTCGTTATGTGTCTCCACTGATGTAACTTTATGGCAGTGGCAGTTCTTTTCACAATTCCGGGGTCCGAAAACTAGTATAAAGATCATAAATGTACGCTTTTAAAATCAAATTGATTCCAATCAATTTCATATCTTTCAATAACATTATAAAACATAACATTATAAAACATTACACATGGCTTCCAAAATTCAGAAGAAGATGGAACATAGATTAAGAAATGAATTTATATTGTGTTTGAATGAATGAATGCATATTAATTGTGGAGGAGCCAAGAAGGCGACAAATACATGTCTCTGGCACAGACGGCGCGTGCCCCCCCCCCCCCTTGAGAGGCACAATTAAAATTTGTAATGTAAAAAATGCCGTTAAAACAGAAGTGTGCCCCCCCCCCTTGAAAGTGAAGACCTTCTTTCTTTCTTTCTTTGTGTATTTTTTCATGGATGAAATACCGTTAAATTCAGCTTGAACCCCTTTTTTGTTTTTTGCTTGTCAATTTTTTTCCTCGGGGAAAATGTGCCTCTTTTCGAAAAATCCTGGATCCGCCCCTGTTCTCTGGTATCCACTATCCAACAGCAAATAAATAGTAAGCCTAAATAATCAAAAAGTCGTATCATATCGAGATGAGTGAATGTATCTCGGTCAGATTTAAAACAGATAAAATCAACAAAGAAGATCAACATGATACCTTAAAAAGTTTACATTCGTGACCTTTGACCTTCATGATCTCATGAGGGTCACGTGATTTCGGGATGAACATGACCATTCTAAAAAGGATCCATTGAATCTCAGTTTCTAGAAAACAGTTTGAATTAGTTGTAGACACGGGAAGCGCCACAGGGCGGGGGAAAGGCGACCACCGTTAGATTTTTTTTTTCAAATAGTGAAAAGAGGAGAAAAAAAGCAAAAGAAGAATAGCCTGACACTTGCACGATTTTGTGTCACGCATTGGCACGACTCAAGTCGTGCCAGTGCGCAAACTAGTCGTGAACTGGCGTGAAGTGTGCGTAAACACGTCGTGACATGTCGTGACTGCGTGCCATGTCGGGACGAGAATTTTGAAATGTTCAAAATTTTGGTCACGACAAAATTTAGCCACCGGGTCGTGAACTATGCGCAAACTGTTCGTGAACTCGTCGTGAACTCGTCGGGACGATGCGGGAGGATGCGTGCCAGTGCGCGCCATGCCACGACTGTCACGAATGGTTCACGAACAGCTCACGTCGTGTTCACGAATAGTTCAGCACGACACCGTCCGAATTGCGCAAACTCGTCGTGCCAATGCGGGAAGTGCGTAAACTATGCGCAAACTATGCGTGAACTCGTCGTGCCAGTTCGTGTCAATGTGGACACTGACGGGCACGCATTCGTGAACTATTCGTGAACTCGTCGTGAACTATGCGTGAACAAGTCGTAAACAGTGCGGGAGCCTCCCAGTTCGTGCCCCAAAATGGCTTAATTTTGTCGTGACCAAAATTTTGAACATTTCAAAATTCTCGTCCCGACATGGCACGCAGTCACGACGTGTCACGATGTGTTTACGCACACTTCACGCCAGTTCACGACCAGTTTGCGCACTGGCACGACTTGAGTCGTGACAATGCGTTACACAAAATCGTGCAAGTGTCAGGCTGGCATTACAAATTTTTACTGTGTAAAGTTTCATTGTAATGAATTCCTTTCTATGTACAGACCAGGCAACACCCACATCCATTTCGAGCTTTTAATATTCCAAAAAAGGAAAAAAGTCCCTGGTAAATGAAAAAAATCTGTGTCCCATCGGATAAAACTTACAATCACAGCAACTTTCGAATCCTTCTGCCAATAGTACTAATTTCGAGAGATTAAAAGTGGTATAAATGTGATTATGAACAACTGTTTTCAATCACTATCTTAATGTGAAAGTTATGTTTTATTGTAACTTTAGTACTGACACATTCATGGTTGTTGAGTGATGTTGTCATGGCAATTATGTTTAACGGCACATTTTTGAAGTTTTATACAACGCGCCCATGACTGTTTCACGATGTTTAGGTGATAATAAGAACACAAAGGCCCGAATTCACAAAGGTGGACTCTGCAAAATCCACGGATTTTAGAATCCGTGGATTTTTGAGTCCATGGATTCTGGAAAATCCACGGATTCTGCAGTTTGTGATTCACAAACAGTGGACTCAAAAATCCACGGATTCTACCAGACCCACGGTTGAGTCCATGGATTCAACCGTGGACTCAACCGAATCCACGGATTCAACCGTGGATTTTCAATCAAATTTAGGGACTTCCCCTTTTTGAGACTGCACTGCGCATGCTCAGTGTCATTAAAACAAACATCTGCAGCATGTACACAATATACAAAAAAATATTATTCTAAAATAAATGTTTGCTGGTACCCCCCCCCCTCCCCCTCCCCAAGAATTATGTTTGCTGGCATTGATATTGTTGTAATACAACAATCGATGCCAGCAACTTGTATATCTTTACACACACACAAAAAAAAAATAAGCACATCATCAGCTAGCTGCACCTGATCAACCATGGCCCTGAAGTGGCAAAAAGCAGAAATCCATTATTTAATCGAGTTAATCTCAGATAGACAGGATAAGATATGTAACTGAGAAACTAATCACAATCCTTTTTACAGCAACCAATTCCACATCACTAAAGCACCACTGGATCCATCTTTAAGAACAAGGTAATCACTGATTGCCAATTCACTTTGAATCACGCCATGATCATGATGCAATCAGGAAACTAATCATGAATAACGTTTTCAGACATTCCAATCCTTTATACTTAAACATCATCACCTAATCTAAAATATCACAGCATTATATTTGATTTTGACACACACAAAAAACATCATCACCATGATCACTCTTATGAATGGGAATAACATCTGGAATAATTCAAAGCAAAATCAATTCAATTTGATAACAGACAACAATTTAATATATTATTTTGTCACATTTTCCACACATGAATAACCACACTTTACATGATTATTTAACTATGATTACATAGATTATGACTGTTAAAATTAATTTTTCTGCAAGTCAAGTGATATGCATGTAATTTTTTTTTTTAATTTATATACATCATACTATCATGGAATACCATCAACCCTATACAGGCCTCGGAGCCCCCCCCCTCAATGATTTACGCAATATTTTCGCAGCGCGATATTTTTTTTAACGTGCTCGCTGACTTTTACCTTCAAGTCTTGCGCAACTTATGAGACCAGTTTTGGGTCACCCGGGTACGCGGTCCCGAAATTACGTAACATTATGTTAGACCAAAAATTGTTCAAAAGCGTGATTTCGTGTACAAAATCAATGCAAATTATGTTTTCAACCAAAAATCATAAATGTATGATTATTTTTTAGCTTTATTTTATGCTGTTTATTATCAGAAGAGTCCCCAACAAATTTCATTGAAAAAACAATGATATCAAATATGCATTACGTGAAATTGGGAGTTGGGAGAAATTAATTGCCAAACACAGATTTACAAACTTTTTTTGAGGGGTTTATATTGTATCAGCAGTACTGCAGATTATATTAAATACTCATAGATAAAGAAATAACAGAAGTTCTTGATTTGTTGATGTGGTTGGGAGAATTCATTTGAATATTGATATCATAAAAACTGTATATAGACATATCTATTCATAAATTAGGAATTATGTTGCAATGGATGACATTGTACTATAAAGACCAAGAAAAACAAATATAGTATACAGATAATACAGTACCTGACTCATTATCAATATTCATGAAAACTAGGGCCATACATTTTAAATGTCCAGCTCAGACGTCAGATAGGGGTAATACTATATTATATTTATGTTATTAATGTACTTATATTCATCACTCTGTATGATGATTAAGTATTTATTGAATATTGATATATGACTTCGGTATTATCAATTGAAAAATACACGAAGAGCATGACAGTAAGAAAGTATTTATTTTTAAAGTAAACCTAGTTAGAAGGATCTGGTCTTTGTCTGAATGATTTTCACACTTCTCTAACTTAAAGAAATACAATGGAATTAATGAATGAAATGAAATGGATTTTGTATATATGTTGATATATCAAACACAATTATCGAAAGACTCACTTAAATTCTTAGTCTGTAGCGTCTAATATCAAGATAAATGAATTTGTAAGGAAAATGCTCAAGAGCATATTTAACCCTATATATAGCGCGGGCTATTTTGAAATTGCATAGCCGGGGGGGGGGGGGGGGCCTATTAGGCCCCCCCCCAGATCTCGGCCGTTTATCGATCAATTGCGACCAAATTTGGTGGGTGGGTGTCTCATTATGTATTTTACAAGAATGCGTTGTCAAATTTGTGATATTTATTTATCATTTTTTTATTTATCTAATTAATTATGCAAATATTCAAATTTTTTCAAGGAATTTTCATTTTTTTGTAGTTTTTCCCCCATTTTTTGAGAAAATACAATGGAATCAAGCATGTTAGTAGCCAGTCATGTAATCTAAAAGACAGCTCACTCAACTGTATTGAAATTGTATAATTATTAGATTATAATAGTAATTAATTATGCGCATATGCTAATTTTTCTCAATAATATTCTTGTTTCCTTCCGTGTTTCCAAATTCTTATGTATTTCTTTGTTTTTAATTTATTATGTATTTCTTTGTTTTGAAATCTCTAATTTTTTATTGTTTTTTTTAATCTAGAATAGTTGGTGATAGCCAAAAAGAAACTTATGTGAGGAAAAACAGAAAAAAACATTCATCTGACAACACTTATTGTAAAACCCATACATTGTACACACAAAAGTCAATGGAAATTGCCATTTTCGGTGACATTGGTTACGAATATGTGCTATATCTCCGCAAGTATACCCCCGATTTTCACAAACGGTCTCAAAATGTGCCGGAGATGTAAAAGAAAAAAGTCATGAAATTTCAGCGTATTATTTTTTTGCATTTAGAAATTATCGTGAAATATGTCGAGGAGGGGCCTTTTAGGCCCCCCCCCCCCCCGGGCTATAAAGGGTTAAAGGACAAATAAGTACTGTACAGTACATTACAAAGAGAGGGTGCTAAATAAAACAATCTAAATTTCAATGCTTAAAAATAGTCAATGACCGCTATTATACTTTAGTGACATTGGAATGATGATAGGAGTACAAGTCACATTATCGACCCTTCCCCAAAAGTTCAGACTGGCATAACAGAGTCTACATTTATATTAAAAATGCAATCTGCACACTGACGGAATACCTGTTCTTCCGATTAAGGAAGTACAGGGCTTGTTCCCCACCAGGACTCCTAATGTAGACATGAGTCCCATCGATGACACCTATGACAACAGGTAGAGGTTCACTACATTCTGTATTCCTCCTCAGCTCAGATCACCCTCACACATGTTGATGAGATGGAGTGCAGTCTCTTTTGAGAAGCGATACCGCATTCGAAAGGCTTCATCCATGTACAACTCAAAAGGATTCATTCATTTCTGTAATCCCATCAGGGTCTGGGCCTGTTGGCCATCTGTGTATACATGGAAAAAGAATTAGAGTAGACAAACATGAAAAAAAAAAATGATAATTCAAGATTCCCTGAACAATAGGTAAGGTTTGCTAACCATTCAGCCCCCCCCCCCCCCCCCTAGTCTTCTTAGGTACAGTATGGAAATAGCCCAGTCTATTTAGGATTAAGTTTTTCTTTTCCTAATTTTGTTTTTACATTAATATGCATTGCATACATCAAGTCAAATGTTTCAAATAATCTGCTGCTTTAATTGCTGTACTCCTTTCATTCATTTTGACTCCATCCATTTTTAAATCTTGAAAATTGTCACTGCTTGTGCAAGTAGGAACAAAAATTTGCCATGTTGGTTTCATCACTAGTGCTTCAACCAGTATCTCCTCCATATAGAAACAAGTCATAATTTTGTCAGTTATAAAAAAGGGAAATATTTTGCAATAAGCACTGCATCGGTTTATTGTTCAATTGAAACAAAGCTTACCTCTCTGAGGCTGTTGACACGATCAAGATGCATTAAATGAGCACAGTGATTTTCTGCCATTTTTTTTCTGCATAGAAAATGAAATTGACATAGGGTTAAGTTTCAATGGCAAAGAAAATAGTCATAAGAAAAATGAGCATGAGACTAGAATGAGATTCAGTCATCAGTCATTGAGATATAAAACAGTTTGAGAAAATTCTCTAAAATCTGTATTCTGAAAATTGTCTCATCTCTGTAACTTAGGACATCCCCTATTTTATCTCTGAAAATGCCCATTTTTTTTTTTGCTAAAAATACATGACTGCTCTCCCAAATTTATTTTCTTTGAAACGATTCATCATCTCAAATGAAATCTTCAAAATTGCTGAAAAGACTAGCCTGGAGGTTCCTGGAGAGTAAAAATTAGTCATAGCTGGCCCGTAGGCTTACTCATGACCATCATGACCCTGGATAGTACCAACTGAACTTCTGTCAGTTCTGAATCTGATTCTGAATCTGAGACTGAGTGCACCGTAGAACTGATTTTTACTCTCCAGGACCCTTCAGGCGTGCAGGCTAGAGTAAGATAGACCATGTAGGCCTAGATCTAAGAAAATCCAGCGACAGGGACAGGGGGAATCATAAATTTCGGAAGAACCGAGTGAAAAGGGGAACAAGTCAAGGGTCTAATCGTCTAACGTCAACGAGTACGTCTAGCCGTGTCACAGAGCTCGCGAAAGAACAACACAGAAATGCACTTGTGGGGCTACACAAAACCATTTCCGCGAGAATTTTTTTCACTATCTCGACTCTCATGACCGTACCTAATATACATGCATTTATGACATAAATTCGGACATTAATTCACAAATCAATACATAAAAAGTGACAAAAAATATTGCTCATCAAACAAATATGTCAAATTACTCACAATTTTCTCGGAGCTCGGTCCAGCATGTATTTTTTCAACCACTTTCACGTCCAGTCTTCCACCTTAAATTTTGCTGCAAAATTATCGTCCAGCGGTTTGTTGTCTGCAGTGCAGTCTGCACAAAGATATACCCAAATGCTGCGCTGTGATTGGCCAATTACGCCTAGAATCCACGGATTCTGTGGAGTCCACTGTTTCAGACCACCCCAAACAGTTGACTCGAAATCGTGACGTAATAGACTTGGTTGAATCCGTGGATTCGGTCGAGTCCACCTTTGTGAATCACAAAAGCGAATCCGTGGACTGTGGACTCAACAAAATCCGTGGATTAATCCATGGATTTTGCAGAATCCACCTTTGTGAATTCGGGCCAAAGACTACGACAGTTTTCAGGTTCAAACTTCCCTACACAAAACAGACCTTGTTATCTTACATTTATGAGGCCACACCGCACACCTTGATTGACCCCACTCATTAAAGAGGTCATGTGATCGTCGGGAAGATTGAATAGTGGTCACGTGACTGTCGGCAATCTGACAAATGACACAATGCACCTGGACCAACGCCGATGTGGAAATCTGATGATCTCGCTACCATTTTTTCATATCCACGCATTTTCTTTGATAATATCCTGGAAATCATTGAAGATAATAAGACAAATTTGTATTTCTGGGGGTGTTTCTATACCACAACACCAGAAGATACCAGTGATAATGCGATTAACACCGAGTTTGTTCTGCAAAATCTTTACTCGAGGAAAATGCTCTGACTATGCAGCCTATTCCCTGCCATACTTGTGTAAAGAACAGTATTTGTGCTAGTCTTGTGTGAGAAGACCCACTTGTTGATTAAAGTTTTAATCAGGGTCTGTGTCTGCAGAACAATGGAGGGGGGGGGCTTGGAGGCCATGGACCCCTCAAAATTTTCACGACCAAGAAAAGAGAAAGGAAAGAGAGGAGGGTGAAATATTGTTATCATTCTCTGAATATTATGTCAAGATTTATCACCAAATTGGAGTTTTGTAATGAAGAAAATAAAAAATCTAAATTTTTGCTCTCTCGCTTCGTTGGCTCACAAATTTTGCCAAATACACAAAAAGCCTAGTAGTTTCATTAATTCATCTCTAAAACAGGTGTCTAACATCTGAACATGGTGGAACCATGAATTTATCCATGGAGATCCGTGGGTTCTTCAACTTGGTCAAGGTTCTGCAGCTTTGCAAGTACAACGACACATGGTTAACACATTGCAGCCTACATTATTTATATCATCCACGAGTTGCCCTTTCTTGGTGGGCATTCCCGGAATAGCATGAGTCCTGTTATATCAGAAGGGTTTGTTATACCATGGAGCAGTGGAAGAGGCATCTTCCCTTTTCCTGACTACGGTTTACTTATAGGCCCTCACTCACTCAAGTAACTTTCATGTAGTATTCTCAACGTCTTTTCCATTTATTTTAACAACCCCCACCCCCTCTCCTCTCTCCTGTACTTTACAGGACAACTTGCCAAGCCTCCTTTATTTGTTCTCACCCCAGGCCGCGTATGTCAAAGTGGTATACAGGTTACGGGGGGGCTACGTTGCACGACCGAGAAAAGACCCCCCCTCCCCACAAATAAGAAGAAAAAGAAAAAAGAGAAGAAGACGAATAAGAAAAAAGAAAAAGAAGAAGAAGAAGTAGAAGAACGAGAAAGGAAAAATGAAAGAAAATTGGTGGAATAAGTAGACCTATCAATCAAATCATTTCGTGGATCATTATGACGACTTATTGCGCCACTGGTAATATGCGGGGTAATATGTCGGGCATTATGTCTGGTACCCAACAATCCAAGATGGCTTGTTCGGTTTTGGTTCTTTTATGAGGTGACAAAGAAATAAATGTTAGCTACTGGGCTTCGGCAAAATATTGTTTTTATTAGTGTGTCCAGAAGGTTGATGTATGGATGCAGATCGCTGGCCTATTCATGGCTTTGTGGGGAAATCTGCTTCAGACCTTGGGTCTATATGGTGAAGACTAGAGCTACTGGACGTGAACCCTACGAAGGAAGTTTTTTTCCCCGAGGTTCTCACCTGGGAATTGGAACATCTGCGAAATAAAACGATACAGGTTCAAATCGCACACCTTGCCGCAAGATGGCCCTCTACCTGTCAGCATTACCGATGACCCCTGACCTTGACCCGGGCCTCATCTAGGGAGCAATGAACATTTGGATGCCGCAGGCTTCCATTAGGAGGGCAATTCAAAACAGTCGAGTCAAACATTAATGAAGATACGATGCAACCAGAACCTCAAAAGGCATCATAACATCCGGGCAATAGCAGTTATATCGCCCGATAATGAACCGCGTTATGGTCATGATAGTAGTGTCATTCATGACATTAGTCAGATAAACATCAAGTTAAAACCAATGCTAAATAGTGCGATGAAAGGTCAAGAAATTGAGATTTCAATATAATTGACCTTTTCCATACCTCATGTAATAACATAAGAAAAAGGAAAGTGGGGTTGTGACATCATCAGTCCAACTAATGAATATTCATGACGAAGTTGACGAACTGTTTTCAAAAAATATTAATAAACATTGAAATTCAATAACTTAATTATTTGTTATCCGATTTTGATGAAATTTTCAGCAATTTGCTTTGTAAATTTTACTCTATTTATTTAGATATAAATATTTTCAGTCCGGACCATCCATTTAAGAATACGAGTTCAATAGATATATCTTAATTCTTCGGGCAAGAATTTGCAAACAGGGGTGATGTCACAGGAGAGGTAGGGACGACCAACTACCTATGTTTTTTTTTTCAAGTAATAAAAAAGAGAGAAAAACGAGAAGAAAAAAATGAAAGAAGACAGAAAAAACATTAAATCGAGAGGTTACTTTCCCTGTCCCTTATAATTCAATTCAGAGAGAGAGAAGAAAGTAATTCATATCGTGCCCCACCCCTCCCCCGCTTTATCGAAATATGCAGGGTCGTGTCCAGGATTATCCGAAAGGGGGAGGGCACATTTTCCAAGAAAGATTTGACAATTAAACTCCCTCCCCCAAAAAAGGGTTTTAACCCAAAATTAAGAACATCACGAAAAATTTGACATGCAAAAAAAGGGTCTTCACTTTTAAAGGGGGGGGGGACACATTTGTGTTTTAACGGCATTTTTACATTACAAATCTTAATTGTGCCTCTCCCTGCTCTCAAAGGGGAGGGGGGTGGCATGGGCCGGCTGTGCACCCCCCCCCCTCGGATCCGCCAGTGGCAATAGGCAGTATCTTCTTCAGTCTGTCTCAAGCTGGTTAAAATACAAACCTATGTAGTTTTTCGTCTTTCATTTTCATGATAAAGTTGGCATAGTTTCATAAGGTAGTAAACAAAATCTAAGTTGGTTAAAGCAAGGACCTACTAGGTAAGTAGAAAACATACACAAAATGTATGAAGGGTGTAACAGTAGGCCTAAGTAATTCATTAATATGAACGACTGACCAAATGGAATACTTTCACGAATGTATTTTTATGACATCTTCCGAAGATGTCATAAAAAGATTTTTGTGAAAGTATTCAATTTGGTTAGTCGTTCATAAAAAGAATCTTCTATAGGAAAAAATGTATTGAAAAAGAAGAATCTTTCCACCTGTTTTAAAAATAAATAGTGATCTATCATCGAGGTCTACCCATTTCCTGACACCGGTTTTGTCGCTTACCTGATATTGCGGTTGGTGATCTAATTATCTCATTTTCATACAAAATTTTCACCCGAAATATTTTCTAATGTCACAGAAAGCGTCACAAACGAAAGTTGCTCAGCACACAAAATTCAACATCGTTCTTAGAATACGAATGGCAGAGCTATTATGTTACCACACATATTGTTTTTCCATATGCAATCATGAAACGAAAGTTGCCCAATGATATATAGAAGACAGATAGACACACTGTCAAAATGTTTTTTTTTTTCAAAATCAAATGACATCATCAAATTAATGTTTATAACGTTCAGGCTCGGAGCAAAGAGCAAGAAATTGTCTCAATCAACGAATCAATAAAATGAAAGTACCTCAATTTTTCACATTCATGACATTTCTGATGAAAGGGTAAGCTATCCGTGTTCTTGGGGTAGGGGTGGGGTGAAAGTTACTTTGTGAGCACCTTGCTCTAGAACCATAGTCAGGAGGGGAAACGGTGCATATCCCTACTGAAATGAACATAGTACGTACACATCAAAAACTGTGGTGTTAACCGGTGTACATAGAGGACCACACCAGTTATTTTACACCGGTGTTAAATTGGTGGTGTTAGTTTTACACCTATAGGTGTTATTACAACACTTTTGGTTGTTACATTTACACTCTTTGGTGTTATGTTCAATCTTATTAGGGTGTAATTTTAACACCTCAGGGTGTGGTCCTCTATTAACACCAATTGGTGTCAGTTTTAACACCACAGTTTTTACAGAGTATACCAGTGTGTACCACACTGTGTTCACAGTGTCTTCACAGTGTATTCACAGTGTGTTCACAGTGTATTCACAGTGTGGATCACAATGTGAAATCACCTTCACACTGTTAAAGGACAACTCCACCCCAACAAAAACTTGATTTGAATATAAAGAGAAAAATCAAACAAGCATGACGCTGAAAATTCCATCAAAATCAAATGTAAAATAAGAAAGTTATGACATTTTAAAGTTTCGCTTCATTAATTTCACAAAACAGTTATATGCACATCTCGGTCGGTATGCAAATGAGGGTACTGATGACATCACTCACTCACTATATCTTTTGTATTTTATTATATGAAATATTTTTATTTTCTCGTCATTGTCATGTGAAATAAAGTTTAATTCCTCCCTGAAAATGTGGAATTTCATTATTTTATTATTTTGTGGTTCAGACAAGGAGGTTCTAATTGTCAAATTCGTAAAAATTGAATTTTTTGTATAATTCAAACAATAAAAACCAAAAGAAATAGTGAGTGAGTGACATCATCGACTCTCTCATTTGGATGTAAATGACTCGTTCATGATTCTTTTTGTGAAAAATAGCCGTAACTTTGAAATGTCATAACTTTCTTATTTTACATCCGATTTTAATGAAATTTTCAGCATTGTGCTTGTCTGAATTTTCTCTATTGATTAAAATCAACAATTTTCTGAGGTGGACTTGACCTTTAAATATGAGCATTTCAACAGTGTTGAAATGCATTACATTCACCAATTAGTTGACCATGTGATCAAGCTCACACATGTGAACGGTGTGAACGTACCTTCACATTTGAGTGAGTATTTTAACAGTGTGAACAATATTTTTAAGAAACATCTCAAGACTGTGCTTTTTTAATCAATAATATTTACATGCATTAGTTATTATAATTTTCTATTCCATCATTGTGTAAAGCGCTGTGAAACGAAGATATATTGTAATAGCGCTATATAAATGAACATATTATTATATAGGGCCTATATTATATTTCATATTCTCACAGGCCACTATATGTGAACACACTGCGATCATATTGTGTGAAATTGTGTTCGTCCTAGCAGGGATTGCGTGTGACTTTGATTCCAAAGACAGATGAAATAAACATTATCGTGAGCAGGAAATAGGAGGCGTTGATCAGAATATAAAACAAATCATACTTTTATTTATTTTATTACTTTTATTTATTTTATCATGTTTAACTTTCCGGCATGCAACCTGCATAGACCAAAACCAAAACTAGAAAATCAAACACATACTCAGAAAATGAATGTAGATGGAGAGGAAATGGTGCCATTTTACATGTTTTACAGGACTCTTTATATTTGAATTTCGATCAAACCGGAAAAAAGTTGTCCGTCGCGAAAGTACGTTACTAGAAAAGATGGCTTGTAATCTGTTTGCATTTTCGATAATTTCGATCAATGAGAAACAAGTTAGTTGTTTTCGGTAGACGATAAACAATAATGATAATCACGCAATTATGATATGTGCAATGAGAGTAAAAGTAAATGTAGAACAATATCGATTAAACATCTGCAAGGCCAGGGCACCGTGGAGGTGCCGTGGCCGAGTACTCTCAGGCGCCTGGCTATACATGAAAAAGTCCGGGGTTCGATCCCCGGCCGCGGCAGCTATGCCCGTGAGCAAGGAATTTAATCTACAATGCTCTTTTATCCTGCTTTCAAATGAATGGAAACACTATATGCATTATTGGTAACTAGATGTGAACTTGTTTAAAAAAAAACCCGGCTATTTCAGTTATCTTTTTTAATAAAATAAAAGTTGAGAAAATAGAGAAATCCACTAAAAAGCGGGGCTATTTAAATGTGGATCCCCATAAAAATGGCATACCGACCCCAAAATAATTGTATTTCTTTCATAAATAGTTTTCAAAGTATACTATAGACTGATCAGATTATGCCTATATGTATCCACCAGAAGGGGGAAAACACGTTTTTCTTTTCATGAATTATATTGATGAAATTATTTCATTCTATTGGATAGGCCTATGTTGTAGCCTGCATAATAAACAGATGGAAGGGTAGTTTATCAACGATGTGTAAAAATCATATAACGTGGCCGATTTTTAATCAGAATTTAACAATTTTCAATGATCACGCTATTTTATATTGACTTCTCAGGTTCTTTTTTCTCATTAAATAACTACTTCAAAAGTAAATAGTATTCATGTCATTCTTAAATCTTTTTTTTTTTCAAAAGCAAATCCTGAAGCTGGGCATATTGTGTTATATATAAGTGTTACTACTTCATGCGGAAATAAATCGTTATACTCTTCTCATCTTTCATGATTCATTCAATGTACAACATAAATCTAGACTTTACAAATACAAACCATGTACAGAAATTCATTATACAACTGCATGAATGATAAATGTTTTCAACGATAAATCATGTAACCCTCTGGGAATATAACAATCTAAGTTAAAATTTGCAAATTATACCGCTCACATGTCACTGAGCTCTGTAAATGATAAAACATGGGCCTATTTTTTAAATAGCAAATTAAATCCAGGGTCAGGGGTGGTTGCCCCCCCCCCCCCTTGATCTTCAAGTAGTGAAAAAAGGGACGTGTAAAGCTAAAAGTGGGGAAAGAAAATAGGGAGAAGAAAGGTGTTGGTCGTGTACACATATTAACCTCTGTTAAAATGGCAATTAGAGTTTAGACCATGTGGATGTTATTAAAGGTGAAGTTCACCCTGAAGGAAACTTTGTTGAAAAATAGCAGAAAAATAGTAAAAATTATTGGTGAAGGTTTGAGGAAAATCCGTTATAGAATAAAAAAGTTATTGGAGTTCAAAGTTTTTGATTTGTGACGTCATAAACGAGTAGCTGCTTCATGTGTTATGTAATATAAAATGCATGAATTTCAATTATTTTATGGTTCCTGATGACTTAATTATGTTTTCTATTCATGATCGGGTGTGAAATGATTTGTCTATTGATATACAATAGGTACAGTGAAAACCATTTTCAATTTTCTGAGAAAATGACATTTCATTGATTTTTTACCATTCGCTATGTAGGAATGCTGCTCGCATATGACGTCACAAATCAAATAATTTAAATTCTAATAACTTTTTAATTATATGATGATTTTTTCTCAAACCTTCGTCAATATTTTTTATTATTTTTTCTGCTATTTTTACAATAAACTTTTTGTCAGGGTGAACTTCCCCTTTAATTGGACGAACAGATGGTAGACCAATTGAGAGTAGACGGGTTGGCCATTGGACGAATTGGTATTGAAAATAAACCGGCTCAATCAACCTTTATTATGAGCACATATTATAACAATCAGGGTTCTATATAAAGATCCAACTTCATGAGCTATTTGGCCCGTGCCCATCACACGAAGATCTGGCAAGCACAGCGGAATTGGGAAGGGAGTCAGGAAAGGTGAAAGGTCATCACATTATTAATTATTAGCCTGCAAGTCGGGAAGGGAAACTACAGGAAGCTACACAGCTAGCTTGCTATAGCAATCTGGACGAGGAGAATGGTTCATAGCATAGTCTGCAAACTCAAAGATCGTCCATTATATTGATTATGGTTGAATTATGGTATAATTGGTATATATCTAACATGTCTAAGGTGTTCAATTTGAACTATTCTAAAAATAAATAAAAGTCGATTCCACGGTTTATTGGGCCTACAATACTCACTTTAGGCCTACCTACTACAAGAAAAGTTACCCCCACAAACCATGGAGCTAATGTCAGGTTATGTCTATATGAGTATATGCCTATGAATGTCCGAGTGTTGAGTATCTTCCAGGCTTTATACGGTTGGATTATAATTTATCTCGTCAGTTGAACTGGCTCGCATAAACAAAAGGCAGGTTATCCTATTCCTAGACAGAGAGGTATAAATGACATTAGCAAAATATAAAGACAGAGATTTAAGAAGATATTTACGTACCCTTTTTATCATAGAAACCATGATGCCGTGCAGGCAGGCTTCACCTCGGGATAAGAAGTAAAGTTTGGTCTGAAAATCAGAATCTGAAACTAAAGCGTTCGCTGGTCAAAGAAGTCGCATGGTGATCCCACAAGAGATATCAAAAGTAAATGCAAAAATATCGTTAGTCATAATTCCGTTAATAAATCCATGGCAAGACTTCTACATTCTGCAGGTGACTATCAAGAACTACATTCCGGTAATACTTGAAGTTCCTGAGACAGAGAACAGGGAAGTTTTGTAAAGTTTGTTTTCTTTCTCTGTGCGGTGTACAGCGAGAGCAGCAATCAGCTCAGCTCACAACGCGAGACACGTCAGGCAACGGGGCCAGGGGAAGGTCAGGCATGCGATGAGTCTATCGTGCAGAAAGTGTCGGGTTGTGTTTGGCTGCAGCATGGAGCTATCAGCAAGCAGGCCGATACGGATATGGAAAGGATCAAATTATCACATTTCCTGTGAGTTTCTCTCACTCAGCGTTTTAATGCCTGTGTCTGCGAGACCATATTACCAGAGTGGACCAAAGAAATCTGATAGCTAGCTCTAGCTCTGGTCAGCATGCTGTGCTGACTTTGGTCAGCCCGTTGGTCAGAAAAATGCGATTTTAGCTCCTGATTTATTGAAGGTGACGTGGTCCCAGGGACGTTGTCCGAATGCACCTGTTGCAAAGGACTATGTATTTTTTACCACTAATTTTCAGACCATTGACCTTGTCAAAGCGAAGTGTTTTTTATCATCACACCGGCCTTTACACCGGCCTTTACACTCCCGCAATGTTTGAAGCGGCCCCTATGATTATAATCCGGCTCAGATATAAAATTAACTTTTAAATTGTTACAACTCTATGGTTGTAAATTTTCTTGCGAAATGATATGGGGGAAAGAAAATTGGGAACGATTGCTCGGTTCAATGTTTCAACAACCTTTTAGGTTGAGAGCCTTGAGAGAGCTGGGCCTACCTTCATCATACACCATTATGTAACCACATTTTCAATTTTAATCATGGTTTGCTGCAGTTCACGTACATGTAATTGTCCTCTTTATTTTAAAAGTAGAATATAAGGAATGCATTAATTGCAGTACGCATTAATAGTTTTAATATCATTTAAGTGGCAAGTCGAACCCCAACCCGGGACCCCAACAAATTGTGTTGATTAAACAGATACAAGGATAGATCAACTATTAAATATAACTCTGACATCCAAATCGGATTTGAAAGAATGAAGTTTATAATATTCATTATTAGTTTGACTACTTTCCACAGTAGAATTACAAATCCTATTATATGGGTGATATGCAGACTAGGCGATACCACTCACTCGATCGCTACTTCTTAATGTAGTATAACCATGGAGCTATGGTATAACCAAGGTGGTTTGTTCCTGCTATGCAGGAATACAGAGTGGACCTTGTGAAGATCAGTGACTGTATACGATTTCACGGTACACACTGAACACATCAATGGTGTGAAAGTTGATCACAAATTTTATGATCACATAATGTAAAAATGCTCGATTTGATAGTGTGAAAAGTGACTTCCATTTTACATGTTTCACAACGTAAAGAGTTATGTTTTCCTTCAGCAAGAAATTTATCCACACTGTGCTGCACTCGACCCAGGAGAGGTGAATGGGTACCCGGCAGGAGTAATTCATTGCATGCACTGAGCGCCGGTGATGGTAGCTCGAGCTAAAGCCTGGGTAATAATAGAAGCGCTTTGTATCCTCTGGCAAAAAGCGCGTTATAAATCCAGCTATTATTATTATTATTATTATTATGACATAATGTGGAATACACACTGTGGTGCACACTGTATATAAGGGGGATAAGGGCATACTGTGGGTCGCACTGTGTGACATTGTTGTACACACTGTGAACACACTGTATAACACGAGAATACATCACATAACCCACTGACAACGACACTGCAGAATACACTGTGGAAGGCAGTGTGGACTACACTGCAGAAGACAATGCATATCACACTGTATGACACTGCAGAATACACTGTTGAACACGGTGTGGAGTATACTGTGGAGCACACTTTTGAACACAATGTGGCGTGCACTGTAGAACACACTACATAACGCACTGTATGACACAGCAGAATACACTGTGGAAACAATGTTGAGTACACTGTAGAACACACCGTATAACACACTGTATGACACTGTAGAATACACTGTGGAAACAGTGTTGAGTACACTGTAGAACACACTGTATGACACTGTAGAATACACCGTGAAACACTATGTGGAGTACACTGTATGACACAGGAGAATACACCGTATGACACAGTGTGGAGCACACTGTAGAACACACTGCATAACACTGTAGAATACACTATGGAATACACTGTACGACACTGTATAATACACTGTAAAACACGATGTATATTACACTGTATAACATACTGTGCAACATAGTGTGTAACATGACACTGTGGACACATTGTAGAACACACTGTGGAATACACTACAGAACACAATGTGAAACTCACAGCGGAACACTGTAGGGCACGCTATAGAAAGCACTGTGTGACATACTCTGGAACTCACTGTGTAACAAACTGTGAAACTTATTGTGGGACACACTTTGAAACTCACTATGAACATACGCCAGCGCACACTGTATGGTGCGCTATGAGGCGTACGCTGGAACATACTGTCAAACCAAAATAGAATACTGTGGAGAACACTGTTGAACATACTGTGGGACACTGTGTTAAAATCCATATACAGAATTTTATGGAGTTTGTGACATCAGCAGTGATCTACGGGGACAATGTATAAAGGGGGATAAAAGAAATGAAGGGAAAAAAGAGATAGATGCAATGATATAGTGTTTATCTGTATTTGACCCTTCAATTCAACCATTTTAAGCAAAGTTTGTAATACATAGAAATAATATTTATAGCACAATAAATAAAGTACGTAAAATATTTTACGTTTAGTTTAACGTAGATGGGGCTATACACGAATCTCATGGAACTTCTTTCATCTCCTTTTCCATGGCCCTGATTTTGATAATGGAATTCCCTTTTCGCATTGTTTTTATTTAATCAATTTGGATAGAATGTCGGAGATGTAAAATATACACTGTAGGTCTACTCTTAAAATAGTTAGCCCGATCGCCGCCCTTTCATATTCAGTTTTGAACTTTCCTTTCCTATTCTCTCTCGCTCCTCCCCTCTCCCCCTCTCTTTTCCTTCTACGCAATCCCTCTCCTCTGTCTATTCCCCCCTGCTTCAGCCATAACTGTGTCACTCAAGGTCAAGTCTAACTTGCTTTTAATATTTCGTGACAGTACAATGAGAAGGCCATTCAACAAAGCCATCACTCGACCAAAAATAATCAAGGACGTATCCTCCAGAAAATAAATACTAAGCAAGCGGTGTTATACGGATTGGGGGCCTTGGGGCACTGCCCCCTAAATAAAATCATGACCAAGAAAGAAAAAGAGAAAATGAAAGAAAATTGAAAAGAGAAGGGGGAATTATGAACATAATATTCAGAATATCATGTCAAAATTACAAGATTGGATTTTGTCATTAGAAATGTCGATTTTTTTGCTCGCTCGCTTCGCTCACTCGCAATTTTCTGTAAATTTTACCTGATACGCCATACCATACCCTTTCATTTTGTTGCTCATTTTTTTCATTATCATCATCACCGTCATCGGCACCACCACCATTACCACTACCACTATTATCTCCACCACTATCAATGTTGGAAAGATATCACGATAACCACCTCTTAGGATCATAAGCATGATTAAGGTAAATTGTGATACTTATTGTTGCCGTATACAATACTCGAGGTGCCTACATCACTCTGGTCCAATTAATTTAATAGGAATATTTATTCTACATTTAATTGCCTCACTCGGCGGTAATCTACTAATAGTAACTTATCAACCAAATTCCATACGATTTATCCATTAATTTAATTGAAGTGAAACTTTTTGAAAGGACAAGGTTGATTAAAAACAGATGATGACCTGTGCTCAGTAGATCGAATCGATCTCCAACGTGACGAAACAACCGATCCGTAACACCAATATTAAAGGGAGCTAGATCAGAGAGCGATAACAGACTGATGGAATCGCTGTATATATATCAGTTAATTTCAAGTTTGCATACAAATGTGACTGTTATTGATTCCCGCCTTGAAATCTTATTGTGCCAATAATTCATGATACCTGCGAGCTTATTTCAGAGATAATTCTTTTGTTTGATGTTAAAAGTGTTCGGAGGATGCCCATACGCCATTGCAAGAATTTTCAGATCTTTAAAGAATCGAATTAATGATTTCTAAAGAGTAGATCGACTATATAATCCAGCATTTTGAAATGAGTGTTTTCATCCTGTGAGTGGATTGGCCAAAAAGCAAAAAAGAAAGCATGTAAAATCAACTAGATGTAGACTGGATGAACATTCATGTTAATGACTCCTTAAAAAAATGAAGATGGAAATTTATTTTCTTCTGACCAGAACGTTTTTGGTCTTTGTGCAGTTTCTTACGGGAGGTAAGTACGCATTGAAATTTAGTTTATCTGTCTTTGTAGTATATTTCACTTTAGATGGTTTCTTATCAACGGAATTTCACCCTGACGACGAGTTTATTTCAATATTGGTAAAAAATAGAAAAATATTGTTGAAGTTTTGATGAAAGCCGTCAAAAACAACAAAGTTATGATTTTTTTACATTTTAATTTTGTGACGTAACAGAAAAGCAACTCCTTCATAATTGTAATTTTTCTAACATATATTTTGGGGTGGATATATCTTCAGACACATCATTTCATACCACTTTCAATATGAAAATTATTTCTATATGTTCCATTAAGAAATTAAAATGTATGGAATTCATTTTATGGGCCTACATTATATAACCGAGGAGTTGCTTGCACATGACGTCACAAATTAAAAGACTGAAAATTCACAACTCCCTCGTTCTTTGATGGATTTTCACCAAACATTCCCAATTTTTTTCTTCTAATTTTCCACTTTTATTAAAACTAACTTATTGTCAGGTGTCAAACTTGTATTCTTTGAAAACAGTGTGAGAGAATCAGGGCACTGGGAACTAGTTTTTTGACAGGGGGTGCTGATGTGAATTTGACAAACCAAAAAGGGTTTTATTACAAAACGATGGTCATTTTTTTTTATCGGTCCAGAGAAATTTTACAAGCAAAAAAAGGGGGGGGGTTCATTATAAATAATATATAATTCATTTTTGGTTACATTTTGTTACTACCAGAATTCCAGGGGTGCTGCCTTTGGAGAATAACACACGCAGCACCCCAAGGAAAATATTGGGGGTGCTTCAGCTCCCCCGCTTCCCAGGGCAATGGAGTAAATCTCCATTAGCCCACTTGTTTTACATAAATCGATTACGTTAAAAGGTTGGGAGATTGCGCTATCTTTAAAGTGAGGGAGGGATGCTGGGGGTGGGAGAGAAAGAAGTAAAGAGGGGGTAGTGAAAGAGAGAGAGAACAACTTCACTGCGCAATTCATGAATGCTTATTTTATCTTAAATGATAAGAAATTAGGCAAAATGTTAATTTTATTTTGGCAGTGCACTCCGATCTTGGCTGTTTAAACGAGCATTCGACTTGCAGTGACGGTCTTGGGCTCAACTATACCCTACCTATGTTTGAGGTCTGCCGTGAGCGCCCCGATGGTAACGGGGAGATGGTGGCTACAATCCCCAAGCTAATAACTCCGCTTAATCATGAGCATGATGGTGATCAAGGATCATGCCCTAACTCTGGGGGAGCGGGGATGGCAGGTCTCCGGCGGTGCAGATTTCCGGGTACGATTTTTTTTATAAAGAAAAAAGATAGAAATTAGGACATTTCTAACTCATAATCCAGGCTGAAAAATTATATGATTTAATAAGATATGATATACACTTAGATAGACAAAACAATCAGACAATCAAAAGTTCATCAGAATCATGAAAGAAATGACCTTGAATTTTTGTTGAAGACCTTTTTTTTCTGTCAAATTTTCCTCGGGGAAAAATGTACCCCCCTTTTGGAAAATCCTTGATCCGCCCCTATTCACCATACGTCGTATCAAAATACCCGATGCATATATTCAGACAATTTTCAATAAGGGGATAGGTTATGAATGAGATGAACTATGTGACTTATGGTGAAACGTCAGGCAGGACTTGCCGTGTGAAGATCGTTCGGAATTGCCCGTGCGAATGTCACTTTTTTTTGGGGGGGGGGGTCATTAATTTTTTAACGTTTGATCTACCATATTTTACATGCTTCTGCGTGAACAGATTGCCTTAGTAACCCGTGTCAAAACGGCTGGTGTGAAGAGACTATGATAGGATTCAAGTGCCACTGCTCCGAAGGGTACACCGGGGAAAGTTGTGGTAAGTACCAGTGAAAACAGAATGAGGCCTACGGGGAATAATATGATCTAAGACTTCACAGGACGTCATCACCACTCGCATGATCACATCATTATCATCATCATCATCACATCATCATCATCATTTTCATCATCCACATCATCATCATCATCAACAACTTCACCATAATCACATCATCATCATCATTTTCATCATTATCCCTACCATCATCAACATCATCATTATCATCATCAACATCATCATCATGCACCATCATTATCATTGTTATCATCATCACCATCAGCATCAACATCACCATTATTATCACAACCATCTCCACACTCTAAAAAATATTGGATAAAAGTAAGTGGGGGTATGACCATGGGGGTAATTATGTGTCCAACCAACATTGGGCATTTTGATTTATCCAGTTTGATGAAAATTTTACCCATTCTAAAGCTGTACCTGCTGCTTAACCTTACTGGACAATTTGCTTGACTGCATTGGGTAAAATACTGCCCCTAATTGGTTCGACACATAATTACCCTCATGGTGGTAAAAACTTTACCCAATATTTTTTTAAAGTGCACCACCATCGTCACCATTATAATCATCAACGTTACCATAATCACCAGCATCGTCATCATCATCCTCATCACAATCGTCATCATCAACATCATCAAAGTCACCGCCATCATCATCTATCTAGAGACCGCCGTACATTCAAGCCTTTGCAAACCACGGGAGGTCTTTACTTTTGATACATTCCGTAATGGATTTTATACGGCATAATTATATTACTGTCGACTTAAAATTTAGACTAGTATTGTATTTATCATATTTTGTTCATTTCAGATACTTTCAAACCTTCTTACTGTTAAATTATATAATTTATCTTTTAAACGTTGTACTTTTGTTGAATGTAGAATAAAACGAAATCAAACTAAGAATCACATTCGTCAGCATCATAACCATCGTCATTATCATTATCATCACTACCATCTTTTTCATCATCCTTCCCTTAATCATAATAAACACTCAGAGCTTGGCTCCGTAACACGAAAGTTTGCAATTAATCGCTAAATATCATTGACAAATCAAGATCATCGTTGCATGCGCGCTCTGTTTAAGATACTGACCGGGAACCAATCAGTGCGGTTCATTCATATTTGCATATTCATCGGAAACCTTTGTGTTCCGGAACCCAGATTACTGTTGTCAGGACTAAACAAACTGTGTGCTTTCAATTTTAATATCCCTAACGGAGATCATAAATTACAAGAAATATCATAGAATAAAAAATATTGAGAATTTTACAGAAAAAATATGCATTTGAACAGAAAATGAAACTTTTACTTTTCATTCGATTTTCTTTTCACTTTATTCTAGAAAATAGTCTACCAACACAGAAATCTACAACTGAAGAAGGTATTTCAACTTATTCTCTTTCCTTTATTCTGTCAATGCAATTTAACAAACATGATCACTGTTTTCTTTGTTGATAAATCTTCTATAAATATTTTCTTTTCTTGCCAAAGTGGCTTTTGCTGTGACATCTATTGTATATTATGTAGTCAATTTTACTATGTTGTGAAGAAGAATATTGAAAAAAAAAAACATGTGGAAGGGGTAAAGAAGAAAGAAAACAAATCATTAGAGAGTTTTCGCACCGCGCCGCAGAACCGATTCGAGAACACATTAAACCTATTGAAAATTCCAATCAATTGACAATGAACAGCTGGGAGGTCTTTGTCGAAAATTGGTGAACCGAAAAAGCAGTTTCGTCCTTGCATGCATTTTCGGAGGTGACGAAAAATGCCGTTTCTCCAACGTCCAGTGGCGAGCGCACAGAAGCGTTGTTAGCGTACCAGACGCTAACATTAGGGCCAGTCACACCTTTCACGGGCGACCACCGCTAGACGCACTGTTTTAATAAATAATAATAATAATAACGTTTTGTTTACCCAGGGTAGCCACTTCAGTTAGGAAACTGCTCTACCAGCAGGCCCTGCATAACATTATATGTTATTATTACCCTTCTCCAATCCAAATTCTGAGCGCCTAGTAAGAAGGCAGAAGGTTCCATTTTTATAAGTCTTTGGTATGACTCGACCGAGGATCGATCCCACGACCTCCCATTCATGAGGCGGACGCTCTACCACTGAGTCACCATGTCCGTTTTCACTATAACAAAGCACTAAAAGTATAGGCCTACCGGTATCGATAAACTCACAGAAGCTTGTCGAATTCCTAATAATTTAATCAATCGGGGTAAAATCGCGAACAATGTTGTTTTTCCTGCGTTAGTTTTTATCCTTTCTATAGCCGATGAATGTTCCAGAAACCCCTGTGCAAATGGCGCCCTCTGCAGTCTGGAAGGAGGCACGTACAAGTGTGACTGCCCCAAAGGCTGGACAGGACACGACTGTGATATCGGTGAGTGTTTTATGACTAAATTTATCGAATAGAAGGGTTGTAATTTCGCCTGTCTTTGAAATTTAACAGAATAAAATGTGTTGAAAGAAGGATGAGTAAAGATTGTCAAAAACTAAAGAGAAGGATGAGAATAATAAAAACAAAACTGTTTCCATCATATTGTAAGGTAATTTGTTCTCTTCTTGCATTCACACAATTACCCTTTTTACCTGCAATAATTCCTTTAGGGATGTTCCATATTCAAGTTTGTACATACCATGATCTGCGCATATTCCACGCTATTTTGACAACATGACAAAGGATGGGATGGATCGCTGATTAATTAGCTTTAGGTATCAGTTGATTTTTTCCTTGATCTGCATTCTAATGGCATATAAGATGAGTAAGGCTATTTTATGAAGCTAATTAGCTGAAAATAATCAATGGAACCATCTTTTTTAAATACCTTTACAATTTCATTGCTGCAAAGTATGACGAATATGACCTCGAGTTTGAATAAACTGTAGAGCAGTTTGAGATATTTCCTCACATAGATACAAACAGGGGCGGATCCAGGATTTTGAAATAGGGGGGGCGCCAGCGGCGAGGGAGCGAAGCGACCGAGCGGGGGGAGGGTGTGGGAGGGGGATACCCCCTCTTACGGCAAGGACTTTTTCAAAAAATCATGTCCAATAGTCGTATTTTGAGAGCATCTCTAGAAGAAAAATGCACACTTAAATCACTGTAACTTCATGAATAAAAGACACATACTGACTCATTTAGGAGCTGGTTTCCAGTCACACACCGTATAAGCGGTCATTCAAAACATACATTTGGCAAAGGCTCTTCACTTGCTTGCATCGTGTGATTGAAACGTCAAATTTAAATGATACGAAACTGAGACTTGTAATCGATAAGTTCCGAATAATCCATTCTGTTTATTGTCATTTGTGTATTTACATTGTGTGTTTCAAACGAGAATTGTTTAGTCGTATGGCAACATGCATAAAATTTGGTTCTTTTTTCCCAAAAATGCACAGTAAATTGTTACAAACTACAGAAAAAAAACGACATCATCTTCTGGTAATCAACCTTTTCCCAGAGGTCGTCCCCCCCCCCTATATTTTTAAAACAATTTTTTTTCGATTTTGCTGGCAATTTTTTTTAAAGATATATTGTAATCAGCAAACCTATAGATTATCAAACATTAAAAATGGGGTAAGGGGGGGGGGGGGGGGGTTAATGTCAAAATTTCTACTTTTTAACAATACACAATGTGTCCTCGGGACGTTTTTCCCCAGCACGAAAGTATTTTTTTCTCCCCCCAACCCCCACCCCCCCCCGTCAAATCTTCGCTCCTTACGCTGACATATAGCTGCCTATACACAGCAAACGCGGAGTGGGGTCGACTGGTGATTGAGAATATACAATTTTGCTCCTTGATCAGTGGCGTACCGTGGGTCACGGCATTGGGGGGGCACCAGTAAAAATTTCGGGTCACTTAGGGAGCGCGCGAAGCGCGCTCAGTTGTCAAGTAAACTGACCTAATAGAGATATTTTAAGGACATGCAGTGCCATCAAACGGATATGTATCTCACTGATTAAATAATGCGAGCGCGAAGCGCGAGCTGAAAATTTTTGATATTGAGGGCTAAAAATTGACATTATAAGCAAATTGTTTTGTAATCATGATACTTTACTGTCTCGCTAAACAAACAATGCGAGCGCGAAGCGCGAGGTAAAATTTTTGTATATACTGACCCTAAACAAGGAAATTTTAAGGATTATATTTTAGAATCCATTAAGAGTATAAATATCTCACCATAGTCATCTAATGCTATTGCCATCCTTTGCTGATTTTGTTAGAATTACATCTAAACACAGTCATGAAGCACCTTTTGTAGTCATGTAATCATGATTATCATACGCATCTTACTAATCAAATACTGCAAGCGCAAAAGCGCGAGCTGAAAATTTAGGAAATATAGACCTGAAGAGGGGCATTGTAAGGGTTGTTTGTAGAAATACTCTAAGACCCTACATATTTGACTAACCAAATGATGCGAGCGCGAAGCGCGAGCTGAAATTTTTGTATATATTGACCACAAACATGGATATTTTAAGGACTATAGTTACGAATCCATTAAGTCAGAGTATACATATCTCACCATAGTCATCTAATGCGAATCCATTAAGTCAGAGTATACATATCTCACCATAGTCATCTAATGCGAGTGCCAAGCGCTTGCTGATTTTGTTAGAATTACATCTTAACACATGGATCACTTTTTGAAGTCATTGTAATCATGATTATTATACGCATCTCACTAATGAAATACTGCGAGCGCGAAGCGCGAGCTGAAAATATAGGAAATTCAGAAATAAAGAGGGGCATTCCAAGGCTTGTTTGTAGGAATTCACTAAGACCTCACGTATTTCACTAACCAAATGATGCGAGCGCGAAGCGCGAGCCAAATTTTTTTATATTCATTTTATATTCATTTTAAGGACTGATTTTAGGAGTTCATGAAGAGCAGAAATCTCACCAATCCACTATTGCGAACATTAGCACGGACAGGAAATGTTTTATATTAAGACCTTAAAATAACTTTCAGTAGTCATGAAAAAGAAGAATATATCCCTACTTATAACAATGCTCTAATTACGAGGAAATATAGTATAATGTTGTATGTTGATTTGAAAACGGGAGGCTTTAGTACAGCAGGTATCTCGTTAAAAAGTCTATGCGAGCGCCAGGAACAATGAAGACACAATTGAGCAAATAATGTTTCATGAAGTTGTGAAAAAAATGCTTCTTATGTTATATAACATAATATAATATAACGCTATGATCAACAACAATTTCTTCTTTCCCCCACTACGTTTCTCTTCCCTTTTCCCTCGTTTTCTTCTTTTCCCCGTTTTTTTTTTTTGGCCAGCCGATTGGGGGGGGGGGGGCATGTGCCCCCCATGCCCCCCCCCGTAGTTACGCCACTGTCCTTGATAATTCGTTGGAATGATTGCTTCGGCGAAACTTAGTTGGGGCGCCTTGGATAATATGCCTCTGAATCTACCAGAAAGTGTAAAAGTTAGTTTACATTAAATACAAATATGTCTGACCTATACATTTCAGTGAAAACGTACATGACCAAGGCAGAATGATAATGCTGCGCACGTGGCGCCCGATATAGGGCTTCATCTTTGAGTGAAGAATAATCTCGGGGATAGACATCATTCGCATCGTTGACACTTTCTCTCGCGATCTGTTACTTACAATTTACATGTATTTGCCATAAAGACGGACAAACGCATGTTACAAAAAACACAAAATTTCGGGAAAAAATGATATCCAATCCAACATCTTCACACTGGTCACTGCACTGCATATCCCGATTACAAGTGGTGCAACTTTCCAACCAATCGACTTGCGCGCCCTGGAATTCCGGAATTTACATATTGCAATACAGTATGACAGAGGTGCATTTGTGCGAACACAAAGGCCATGAGCGTAAGTTAAAATATAGTTTTGACTAGATCTAGCCCTTGAAATTGACTACATTGTACCAATCCAGTAAGTATATTCATCAAAAAAAAAAAAAAAAATCCGGCGAAAATAGGGGGGGGGGGGCGCGCGCCCGGGGCGCCCCCCTCTGGATCCGCCACTGACAAAGGCGATTTCGGTGTTTAAAAAAGCAAACAGATGTATCGATCCCTTTCTCTACAACTTTGCATTTTTTTTTTAAATGACATGGGTTTTGAAAAAAGTGCAACATTTCTTGTACTTCACAAATTTGTAACAGAAATTTTAAAATTTTGAAAAAGGTTTTGTGATCTGTTCGCACAGGATTGAGGGTGCTGCTAGCCTTAAAAGGAAAATTGAATAGCAATATGAGCTATTATCCATTAATTATTGAGTATATACACAGCAAAAAATGTGGTGTTAACCGGTGTACATAGAGGACCACACCACTTATTTTACACCGGTGTTAAATTGGTGGTGTTAGTTTTACACCTATAGGTGTTATTACACCTTTGGTTGTTACATTTACACTCTTTGGTATTATGCTCAATCTCTAGGGTGTAATTTTAACACCTCAGGGTGTGATCCTATATTAACACCAATTGGTGTCAGTTTTAATACCACAGTTTTTACTATAGTTTTATATTGTACTATGAAATTTGATGAAAGTTACATGGATTTTGAGTAAGTAATAAATGTTTAAACTCACCGTAGTTATCCCATGATGTCTAAAAAAAAGAAATCTTTTGAATGCGCATTTCTCGAGAACTTCAAATTGGATGAACTTCAAAGCTCAATATTTGAAATACATAGGTGCAAATTTCGGATATTTGAAATACTTTGTGCTAAATTTGGCAAAAATGGCATGGATTTCATTTTAACCGTGGAACGTCCTTGAGCAGCGCCCCATTTCCGCTGCGCCTCGGAATAATTTTCTAGATGGATGTAGTCTGCTGTGCAAAGCTTTCACTCTAGCTAAGGGTTTGAATTGCAGCATAGTGTGCACTGAAGGCCATCTCGCTCAAGAATTGAAACAAGAAGTTTTGAATGTGCTAGTCTTGCATGGAAACACACTTGTTGTTCAAAGTTTCAATCAGGGTCTGTGCCTGCAGAGTAAGATAGAAGGGAAAAGGAGGTGCAAAAGAAATGAGATAGCAAAAATAAACAAGGAGGAGGTTCATTTTATTAAATGAAGCGATTGTCCCTAAAGAACACTTGGACATTTTTTTATAAGTTGATAAGCTTGTATTTTTTTGTCTATTTCTTATTCTTCTAATCTATTTTTTATTGTATTGTATTTTATTTACTTTTTTTATTTCGTATTTATTCATTTTTTTATATTTTATTATTTATTTTTATATTTTATTTATTTATTTTTTATTATTATTGTTATCATTATTTGACGGGGGGAGGGGGCATTTTGCTTGTCAGATTTCTAGTAGCCGAACGTCCCCACGGGGCAAATGCCAGTTCGTAGTTCCTTTCTGCGCATGATCAGAAGAAGGTCATTTGTACTAAAGTGACATGGTGCTTTAAAATCTAATGAGATAAGCACCGACTTTGATGTCCTGATTATTCATATATTCTTTTGAATTGTCGTTTTCATTTACATCCACAAAAAACAACAATGCTTCCACGAACGACTGGTATTTCACAGTTTGCAAAGTACATTGTGCAACATGATATGCATTTAAAGTAGGAATGCAACAAATGCCTTCATTAAGTGTTCATTTGTGTGCTATTCTAGTCACCTGGGGAGCGTTTCATCAATATTTGCATCCGACAAGTTGTCAGCTCTGACATCTTTTCTTGATTCTGATTGGCTGAGAGGCACTGTTCCTATGGTAACTGTCGGATAAAATGGGAATTGTCGGATAAAACGTCCGACAAGTCCTTTCATGAAACGCTCCCCAGGTCTATTCAATTTCTTCATCCTTCTATAATAATAATAATACCAACATGCTTATATAGCGCATATCACTGCCAAATGCGTCCCTATGCGCTGTTGAAGGAGACAGAAAAGGCAAAGAAAAGATGAGGAATTTGCTGGAAATTGTGGCACTAACTCATTTAAAAGTCTTTTTGAATAAATATGTCTTCAAAGTGGATTTAAACTTGGGTGGAGAAGAGTTCTTTACATGTGATGGGGTGGTATTCCAAAGTGAAGGGGCAGCATGGGCAAAGGATCGTTCTCCATAAAACTTGGTGTGAACACTAGGACATTTTAAAAGATCTTTCTGAGCTGATCGAAGATTACGAGAGGGCACATACTTAACTAAACAATCAATAAGATATTTTGGAGCCATTGCATGGAGGCATTGATAAGTTACAAGCAGTACTTTAAACATTACACGTGACTGGACTGGGAGCCAATGTAGTAATTTTAAGACAGGTGTGATGTGGGAATGTTTTTTAGTACGGGTGACTAGTCGTGCTGCAGAGTTTTGAATTACTTGTAATCTGTTAATTTGGGAATCGGGCATCCTATAGAGTAAACTGTTGCAGTAATCTAAATGACATATTACAAGAGCTTGGACAAGCTGCTTCGTAGTCTTTGCATCTAAGAATTGACGAACCCTACCAAGTTTACATAGAGCAAAAGATGCTGATTACATTTTGCAGAAACAAACTTGTTCATGACCATATTTTCATCAAATATCACACCTAGGTTTCTGGCTGTTGACGTGGGCATAATTGATGATTTATCAAACTGAACAACTGGAAGTTTCATACTTCTGCGAAAACGAGGAGAGATTTAAAATCTCCGTTTTTTTATCATTCAATTTCAGACCATTCGCTGTAGACCACTGTTTGATCTCCTTTACCCATTTTTCTACTTGGGAGATTGCATCATCAATGTTACATGGATTAAAAGAAACATATACTTGCATGTCATCAGCATAACACATCCCAGATAATCCATTAGACGCTATCACATCATATAGAGATGAGAACATGGTAAATAACAGCGGACCTACCACTGAACCTTGGGGTACGCCTATATAAGGCTCGTTAACTGAAGACTCTAACCCGTTAATTACTACTCTCTGTTTTCTTTGAGTCAAATATGATTCAAACCACTTATGAGCAAGACCCGTAATGCCAAACCTCACTTTCAACCTCTGCAATAATACATCATGTTTAATTGTATCGAATGCTGAAGAAAAATCGAGCAGTACAAGAATGGTTTAATTTCCCTTATCTAAGGAAGAGTGGATGTCGTTTGATACTTTCAACAGAGCTGTTTCACAACTATGAAATGGGCGATATGCAGACTGAATTGGAGAGTGCAGATCATTATCTGATAGATAATTCTGAATCTGTAGCACTGCAGCTCTTTCAATAGTTTTACCTAGAAATGCAAAGTTTGCAACAGGTCGATAATTCTTCAGCTCCTCTTGGTCTAATTTAGGGCTCTTTAGAAGAGGGAGCACTGTAGCATTTTTAAGACTTTCTGGAAATAGCCCTTCACTAAATGATTGGTTAATAATTCTTGTTACAAAAGGAACAAGTTCAGGAGTACACTTCTTCACAAGAGATGTAGGTATTGGGTCTAATTTACAATATGCTGAAGTTGACTTTTTGATAATAGTCTCAACTTCATTGAAATTCATTTCCTTAAATCTAGAGAAACCACAATTGCTACAAGAGTGTTCAGGAGTTGCAGCCTGTTCAACATACACATCAGACAAACTATCAGAAATTTGTTTTACTTTAGTTACAAAGAAATTTTGAAAACGTTCTGGCAATGAAATACAATCAGGATTAGATTTAGGAAGAGTTAGATCAGGCTTAGACCTAAACAGTTTCTCAAACTTCTGAAACAGTTCGCTTGGATTGCAGTTCTCAAATTGTCTCTGATGATATTCTTTCTTTCTTGTAGTAAGCAATTTTATAATCACATGAAGCCTTCATGAAGATTTGATGATGGATCTCTAATCTGGTTGAACGCCATTTCCGTTCTAGCTGTCTGAGTTCCTGCTTCTTTTTATGAATATCTTCATTGAACCATGGTGCATGGGTACGAGGGAGGACTGAGCGAGTGAGCAAAGGTGCATGTTCGTCAAGCAACTCATGAAGCACGATGTCATAGAGCTGTACCTGCTGTTCCAGATCCTCGATGGAAGATGTCAACAGTTTTGAATGACGAATGCTCTTGCGAAACTCATCAAGATTCAAGTTGTGAATTTTCCTGAATTTAACTTCAGTTCTCCGTTGCTTGGGCTTTTCAATCATCAGAGAACAAAGAATTGCTGAGTGATCAGAGGGCAGATAGCTAGTCACATCCAGCTCAGAGATGAAATTCGTAGTTTCACGTGACAGCAGAAGATCCAGCGTATGTCCACTCCTGTGCGTTGGGAGAGTGACATGTTGTTTCAAATTGACTGAACTAATGATTTCAAGAAACCGGGCTGCATCTTTGTTAAAAGGATTGTCAACATGAAAGTTAAAATCCCCTGCCAACATTAACTGGTTAGGATAAACAGCTATCCGCTCAAGAAATGAAGAGAACTCATCAAAGAAGATCTGAGATGTTAAACAACCTGTTCCAGTTCTTTGAGGTCGATAGACCACTACTAGGCGAAGAGAGGACCCTCCCTTTACTCCAATAAGAAGATCAATATATTCAAACGATGTATACTGTTTCATGTCGTAACTATGGACTTTAAAAGTTTTCTCGATGCAAACTCCTACTCCACCACCTGACCGACCTTTGCGTGGAGTATGATGGAAGTCATAGTTCTGAACTTGACAACCCAAAATATCAGTTATAGTTCTATCATCTTTAAAATTTCCTGATAGCCGTGTCTCCGTTAGTGCAAGGATGTTGATGTGGTTACTGATGACAAATTCACATATTGAAGAAGATTTAGAGTTTACAGACCTTGCATTCCAAAGTGCAAAACGACAGGTAGAAGAATTATCAAAGTGGCGATGTAATGATCTGGAGAAGGGGAATGATGTTCTGAAGAATAGAAGGCCTGATTACGGGTAACACGCTTCTTTCCACCTTTTCTTCCCATCTTTGTTGGACGTCTCTTTGATATGCCCAGTTTATTAATGATGGCCCATGTTGTAGTATCAAGGCGGCGGTGTAAACAGGGAATGGCGAGGAGTGTATTCCTATCATATTTAATTCTTTTCGTTGATACATTCTGTATAGCTGCAGCATGAAGAGAGCCATCGCAGGATGTACTTTCATTGGTCTGTTGTGAAGGTCCTGGGTTGGTTTGAACATCACCACACTGCACAATGTTGAATGTAGAATCAGAGTTACTGTAATAGAGAACCCTTTTCCCAATGAACTTCACTTTGACAATGGAGTGATCAAAATGCTTCTCGAGGCACACAAAAGACTGAAGATTTAATAGGCTTTCTTCTCTGTCTGCCTGGGTGGAGCAGAAAGGGATAACCAAGGCAACAACGAACAAGACATGAATGGATGACATTGTCCTTAAAGTAAGATAGCTGTGAACAATGAACATGATGAAGCTATTGTGAAAAGTATTGCAATGTCCAAGCAATGGAGTCTACTCAGTTTCAGAATCCAATCAAACTGAGATCAAGGTTTCCAAAAATATACCAAGAATGAAGCAATTTTACAATTTTAAATCAGTCCAGCGGAATCAGTAACAATTCCAAAGAAGTCCAGTAGTATATAAAATAAGAATAAATCACAATTTCCAGCAAAATAGGTGAAAGTTGAAGAGAGGCTGCCAAGCAGCTGTTAGGCGCTTGGCGTATAAGATATAAGTCCTATGTAAGGCAAATTTACGTAATATCTTGCTTTGAAATCTGCCTATCATGATGAAAGAAATGAAAGGTCATTTGACCAAAATTGTCCATGAAGTAACTACGAACTGGTCTATAGTTGAGGTTGATCGGATCAATTACAAAGGACCACGATCAGTACAATATCACAACCTCTACACTCGTAAAACAAATTGGAGAATGCCTTTCGTGATGTAACATCAGTCTTTAAAAATATATATTAACTGTTTCAACAAGTCGATAAATTCCTTTTTTCAGATATGGATGAATGCACAAGTCAACCATGTAAACACGACGGGGTATGTGTGGACGGTGTAAACACATTTACTTGCTTGTGTGAAGTTGGATGGACTGGAAGGAGATGTGGACAGAGTAAGTATTTTTTTTTGCAATATAAGTTGGTTAACTTTTAAGTAAATTTTGATTTCATTTCCATCATAATATGCATAAAATACAAATACAAGTCAAGTGGTATTAGAAATCAAGTGGATTGGTCATTAGAATTATACAAGAGTGTGATGTAATGATAGCAAAAGCTTGTACCAAATAATATCAAATTTGTATGGAACTGAGGGATACCATGAGGAAGCGCTACATGTATACAGGGGCCGCGGAACTATTTTCAAAGTGGGGGGGGGGCTGACCATGCAACAAAATCACAATCAAATTGTAATTTTTCACGTTTTTATACACGGTTTTGAAAAAAGGCAAGGCACGAGCGATGTTCTGTCTCGCCTACTTGAGGAAATAAATTGAAATATCGCGATTTGCGACGGCACGCAACAGAATTGTATCAAAAGTTCATAAAATAACTGGGATGGAATTATATTTTGTCACAAGATAGTCTTGCAGGTTAACTTTAAAGGGGAAGTTCACCCTGAAGAAAAGTTTGTTGTAAAAATAGCAGAAAAAATAATAAAAAACATTGGTGAAGGTTTGAGGAAAATCCGTCAATGATTAAGAAAGTTATTAGAATTCAAAGTTTTGAATTTGTGACGTCATATGCGAGCAGCATTCCTACAAAGCGAATGGTAAAAAATCTATGAAATGTCATTTTCTTAGAAAATTGAAAAAAAATTTTACTGTGCCTTATGTATATCAATAGACAAATCATTTCACACCCGATCACAAATAGAAAACAAAATAAAGTTATCAGGAACCATACAAAATTTGAAATTCATTGATTTTTTACCATTCCCTATGTAGGAATGCTGCTCGTACATGACGTCACAAATCCAAAACTTTGAATTCTGATAACTTTCTTAATCTTTAACGGATTTTCCTCAAACCTTCACCAATATTTTTTATTATTTTTTCTGCTATTTTTACAACAAACTTCTTCAGGGTGAACTTCCCCTTTAACGTCGACCTCAAAATGACCCTGACCTTACTATGTGACCTCCGACTGCATCAAACATGCAGGTCCCCTTAGTACATCTACAAGCCAAGTTTGGGTAAAACGTAACGGTTGCAGAGTTACGTGTCATTAGAAAGTCTTGCACATAAACTGTAACGTTGACCTGAACGTAAACTTTAACGATGACCAAAAAATGACCTTTGACGTTACCCTGTGACTGCATTATAACATGCAAGTCCCCTATTAAGTACATCTAGAATCCAAGTTTGGTTGAAAAGTGACTTATTGTTGCAAATTAATGATACAAAGAAGCATTTCCTGGTGTACATAATCCTAAATGAAAAATTTATGTGCCCCTTTCCACATTTGGTGCAAGATTACTTCCCCCAAATGTCAGTGGTTCAATTTGGGTTGCAAACTTCTTAGTGTGTGTGGTAGAAGCGTACTTTGCTGTAGTACATTGATAGAAGGTGACACTCATGTACTCGATTTTATTTTAGATATTGATGAGTGTTTGGATGAACCGTGTTTAAATGGAGGTCATTGCCAGGATGGTATCAACAGCTATACGTGTATATGCACTAAGGGATGGGAAGGAGTCAATTGTACTATCGGTAGGCAAACATTTCCATTTAATTATCTATGGGGCGCCAAGTGTGATCCCATGTGTTCTAGCTGTTACAAAATCATCGGATTTTGTAACAAAAACACCCTGTAATTCTTATTTAGTAACAAAATCATGTCGATTGTTTTTTTTTTACAAAATAAGAATTTCAGGTTGTTGTTGTTGGGGGGATGTATAAAATCATTTATTTTGTAACAGAGCGTATGGGTTCACACTTTGCGTCATATAATTATTCTGGTTGGTGACCATGTTAATTTTAATCGTATGCCCTGCTAAGTACACACAAAAAAGGTAATCCTGATTTCGAGTGTTATATGTTCAAAGATTATTACATTCTGAATTTACCAGAAAATGAAATAGCAACTCCTCATCTTTTATTGCTGATTTATTCATACCATTTACACCACTTATATACGCATCTTGTTAATGATTAACCCCCCTCAAAAAAAAATAATAATAATAAATAAATGAAATGAAAATAATAATAATATTAATCAATAAAACAAATAAATGAAATAAACGGAAAAAATAAAGAAATATAAATGAATTTTAAAAAGTCCAGTATTCAAAGCCACGTTACATAAAATGCATTATGATAACAAGTATGCAGTAACAGTTTAAAGCTACTTAGATCCTTCAAGCCGATTTAGGTGATAGCAAATTTATTGAAGAACTTGTTCGTCTAAACGGGATCAAGGTCTAAACCTAACAAGAAATTGCACGCTTCGCACTCATAGGACCTTCGAATTTAAGAACTAATTGTAATTGTTGAAAATAAAAATAATCTTAAATCCATGTCACAGATATTGATGACTGTGCCGAAGAGCCGTGTCAAAATGGCGCCGAATGCCATGATGGTTTAAACAGTTATACATGCGAATGTACTGATGGCTGGGAAGGATTAAATTGCGATATCAGTAAGTAATTATATATTAATTGTAAGGACATTCAGGAGGCTTCTAAATTGAAGTCCTGCTGATGAATTCCTACAAACAGTCCTTAAAATGTCCGTTTTCAGGTATACTATAAGTTCATCAGGTATTAAGATTTTCGACTCGCGCTCACATTCATTCTTGAGTAAGATACGAATCTTGTTATATGAAAAAATACTTACAATGTCCGCTTTTCAAGGTCTGAACATAAATAAATAGCAGCTCCACGCTTTGTGCTCGCGCACAAGGCCTTAAAACTTGACAAATTACTGTGTAATAGTTGGAAAAATATAAATGAAATGAAATTAATGATATCGTATTTATGAATCTTTGAATCCATGTTACAGATATTGATGATTGTGCCGAAGAACCGTGTCAAAATGGTGCCGAATGCCATGATGGTTTAAACAGTTATACGTGTGAATGTACTTATGGATGGGAAGGTTTAACTTGCTATATCAGTAACTAATTCTAATTAAGCAATTTTCATAATGTAAATCAATATTTCCGGCTCCTGCTTTGCGCCCACATTCATTATTGAGTGAGATACGTTTCATGTTATTGATTTTTAAAAAGTACTTACAATGTCCAGTTTTCCAGGTCCAAACAGCTCTATGCTTCATGCTCGCTGACGGGGCCTCTAAAATTTGAGAATGTATTTTGTAATAGTTGAACAAATGATAAATAATAAATGAAATGAACATAATTATCTTAAGGCCTATCAATCTTTGAATCATTGTCACAGATATTGATGACTGCGCCGAAGAACCGTGTCAAAATGGGGCTGAATGCCATGATGGTTTAAACAGTTATACTTGTGAATGTATTGATGGTTGGGAAGGACTTACTTGCGATATCAGTAAGTAATTTTAACTTAGCACTTTTCAGGTATATAAGTTCATCAGGTAAATCAAGATTTTCGGCTCTCACTTCGTGCCACATTCATTCTTGAGTGAGATACGCATCCTTTTATTATTACAGAAGTTCCCCAAATGCACGTAAGGCGACTACAGAGTCTGCAAAACTGGGCAGCAGGTATTATTCACAAAGTTGACAGTAGACATGATGTTATTCCATTAATAAAGGCATTACACTGGCTACCAGTTAAACAATGAATATTATTTAAGAATCTTTTGTATGTATATAAATCATTTCATGATCATTTACCAATGTATATCAAGGGGGCACTTCAGGTTCATAATCCTAAACGAGAAGGTTTGCGGTCAGGTGGAGATCATCTTCGACTAACCTATCAGACAACCCGGAGCAAGGCTGGTGAACGTAGTTTTACTGTTGCTGCGGCAAAAGAATGGAACAAGCTTCCCATGACATTAATTTCTGAAACTTCTCTTCTTAGATTTAAGAAACAGTTGAAAACGTACTTGTATCCAGGATAGATGTAGCTTTTTAAGTGTTGTAAATTGATCCACAGTGTAAACGCTATGATATAGTGTACTATGTATAGTGTTCCTAAATGCCTTAGTATTATTATTATAAAATAGTACTAACAATGTCCAGTTTTCCAGGTCTAAACATAAAAAAATTACAGCCCTACGCTTCATGCTCGCTGACGGGGACTCTAAAATTTGACAATGTATTTTGTAATAGTTGAACAAACGATAAATAATAAATGAAATGAACATAATTATCTTTAGGCCTATAAATCTTTGAATCCTTGTCACAGATATTGATGACTGCGCCGAAGAACCGTGTCAAAATGGGGCCGAATGCCATGATGGTTTAAACAGTTATACTTGCGAATGTACTAATGGTTGGGAAGGACTAACCTGCAATGTCAGTAAGTAATTCTAAAATCGATTTATTGTTTGCTTTATTGTACGAAAATTCTAAAGACTGACAAAATCGAAAGTTGAATAATTGTCCAATTGGCTAAAAAAATACAGTAAATGAAAAGAAATTGGGAAATAATGGGTAAAAATTGAAAAGTTTTTTGAATTCGCAATTTGATTAGACATGTAATTTGTCGACGGTGAATGTTCTTGTATTTTCATCCGCTATGAGGGCTTACTATGACTAGTGTATTTCATGCAGATCTGGATAATACGTGAGTAATGTATCGTTTTCCAGAATTCCTCAAAACATTCCTTGAAATTTACATTGTCTATGTCAGTAAAATGTCTCGCGCTAATATCAATTCTTTCTAATACCGTTTTTTATCACAAAAAGCACGTTGAACATTCCGTTTTCTTATCTAAATAATGAAATATCTATTAAAAATTCCTGATCGTGTATTATGCTCGTTTTTACAAAAGTAAGATGCGTATTCCGGTTATAAATCCTTAAAACCATTATTTAAGATGCTCAATTTCAGCATGTAGTAAACGGAAAATTTCAGCCCGCTCGCATACGCCTAAATTTGTTCTTAAGATATTTATACTTTTTAGAACTATAAAAAATGCGTTAGATGTTCCGTCCTAAATTATAAAACATGAAATATACAATATCATCAGATTGCAAGATGGGTTTTTCGGTAATGAATTCCTACCAACAGGCCATAAATGTTTCTTTTCTGTTTATAACATGTAGTAAATCAAGAATTTCAGCTCGCATCCTGTTCATGATTACAAAATTTCCTTAAAACCTTTCAGGTCTGTATATCAAATATTTGCAGTTCACTCATAGGACATTTTAATCTAAAGATTAAGTTGTTCAAAAGATAACAATTACATGAATATTGGAATTTTCGAATCCATATTACAGATATTAATGACTGTGCCGAAGAGCCGTGTCAAAATGGCGCCGAATGCAATGATGGTTTAAACGGTTATACGTGTGAATGCACTGATGGATGGGAAGGAATAAACTGCGATGTCAGTAAGTAATTCTGAAATCAGTTATCGTTTCCTTCTTGTATGGACATTATTGAGACTGTTCGATCAGCTAAAACAAAACCCATTCGAAACTTAAAGAAAGTTGGAAATTGCATGAAAATGGAGAAGATTGTTTTTTTTTCATAAACCGTGTCATTATGGCGTCAAATGGAATTATGGTTTAAACAGTAACGCGAATGTACAGATGGACAGGAATAATTTAACAATGATGTCGGTAAGTAATGTAGAAATATTTCACTATACAGTGCGTATTCGTAAAGTTTACACTTTGAAGTATTATGCCTGTAAAAATGATCTATTTGTATTGTCCTAAAAATTTTTCCATATTGTTGGTAAAGGTTTTTTAAGCGAATGGCGAAATGATAATCGACATTTTTTTTCGCTTGAGGGAGCAACACTTCCGTTTAGAAAGTTCATGAAAAATGACTTGCGCAAGACTTGGTTATATGGATATACGAGTTGAGTTAGTCATGAAGAGCTGCGCAAATCGATTTCTGATCTCAATCTGTAAGATTCTCTAAAAAATTAAAATTTCATCTGATGAATGAAACAAAAGCCTTAATGTGTGCGACAAAATTATCCCCGTAATTTTTTTCAATATGGGGGACTTTTTAAAGTGTAAACATTTGATTGATATGCACTGTAAATTGAATGGTCATTCAACGATTTCAATCGTCAAATATCATTGTAACATATATCGTATATAGTGGTAGATCGTCCCATCATCGTTGATGCATTCCATAATTTAGTTATACCTGCTTGTTTTTAGCATATATTCATTCATTCATTGCAAAACTAAAAGCTGATAAGAACTGTTCACAATAAAAGGTAAGTTTCGTTCCATCTTTGCAGACATAGACGATTGTGAAAGCGACCCCTGTCAACACGACGCTGTGTGTCTGGATGGCTTGAATAGATACACCTGTCAGTGCATAGGAGGATGGCAAGGAAACAACTGTGAAAACGGTATGGAGTCTTAGTTTAGTTTAAACACAAGAAAAAATGAGACAATCAAGCATTGACAAAATCCGGAAATTTACGAAGCAATTATCTCAATTATACGTATTGTATATTTTTGTGGAGCGTTGTGGCCCAGTGGATTAGTATTCGGAGGGTCGTGGGTTCTAATCCCAGCCATGGCGTGATTTCTTTCGGCAAGAAACCCAGATGAGGTAAATAATGAGTACCTGGCAGGAATATATTCCTTGAAATGCCACCAAGCTGCGGGCTAAGGCCTGGGTAACACTCTCCAATTAAGCGCATAGGGACTCATTTGGCAGTGATATGAGCTATATAAGCGTGTAGGTATTGTTATTATTATTACTTTATATAATTCATATTCATAGATATTGATGAATGTAGCAGTAATCCGTGCAGTAATCAGGGTGTCTGCATCAACGACATTAACCGTTACACCTGTCAGTGTACCGATGGATGGACTGGTTCGAACTGTGAAACAGGTATTAACCATTACAGGTGGGTGTTTCATAAATCTGTTCGTAAGTAACGAGCAAAGATGCAAACGACTGGTGATCCGTTTTCAGGAACTCGATCAGCATGAAAATCTGATGTAAAACATTAACGACAAGGGAGGGTTACCAGTCGCTCTTGACTTGCAAACAAGTTTATGAAACGTCCAACAGGACTGGGGGCTCTGATGCCCCTTCTTTTTTTCTCTCTATATTCCCGAAGTGCACAAAGATAATATGCTGCAAATATTGTATGATTTGTTCAAGCCTCGCCCACTTTTTGTGACCAAAGTCACAACATATTACGACACAGCGTGACTTTTAACGAGACAATATCATAAGGAAAATGACTTTTTTCTGGCTTTGCATACAAAATCAATGAAAGGAAAACATCATAAATGGGTGACATTCTTAGTCTTAACTCGTCTGCTTTATTAGATAAGGAGCAATTCTAATTTTTGAATGATATATATATATATATATATATATCATGATTTACATAGAAAAAGCAAAAAAGAACAGGGGAAAAACCTAAAAAGGCATAAGAAATCCTAACAACAAATACGTTTGAAAGCAAAGGTTTCAAAAAATTTTCCTCGTGAAAACCTATAAATAGTATCACAATACAATTGAAACCTTTTCGGGAAATACGGGTCAATATAATGTATGTGACCTGGACCCCAGAACCAACAATAAGTCGACCAAAATGAATATTGAGATTTTGATCAAGCATGAGAAATTTATTTCCTAAGCTTTAAAATGATATAAAACATGTTAAAATTGACCAACAATAACCATTACAAGTACTTGATTGAATGCAGAGGAAGTTCAGCAATAGCTTAAAGAAATAAGGAGAAAACAAGGTGTAACAAATTTGGGCTTCACTGAAGCACGAGATGCGCATGCTGTGTAAATCTCAATGAAACTTCCAAGCAATCTGAAAATGTAGTGTCCAAGAAACTCTTGTATTTTTTCTTTTATTCAACTTAACGACTTCAAATTTTATAGTATGAAGAAGAAGAATTGCTCTTTTAGCTATTTTTTTAAATGTTTGATTTGGGAGACTTAATTACTATTTTGATTCTTTACAGAAAACCTTAAAGGGGAAGTTAACCCTGACAAAAAGTTTATTGTAAAAATAGCAGAAAATATAATAAAAAATATTGCCGAAGGTTTGAGAAAAATTCATCAAATAATTAAAAAGTTATTAGAATTTCAATTATTTGATTTGTGACGTCATATGCGAGCAGCATTCCTACATATCGAATGGTAAAAAATCAATGAAATGTCATTTTCTCAGAAAATTGAAAATGGTTTTCACTGTAACTTTTGTATATCAATAGACAAATCATTTCACACCAGATCATGAAGAGAAAACAAAATTAAGTCATCAGGAACCATACAAAATTTGAAATTCATACATTTTATATTACATAACACATGGGGCAGCTGCTCGTTTATGACGTCACAAATCCAAAATTTTGAACTCTAATAACTTTCTTACTCTTTAACGGATTTTCCTCAAACCTTCACCAATATTTTTTATTATTTTTTCTGCTATTTTTACAACAAAGTTTTCTTCAGGGTGAACTTTCCCTTTAACTGGTGACTTATTGATAGTTTTGGAGTGGTAGGTCACATATTCAATCAACATTAATTTATATTTGTTTTATTTCAAAGACATTGACGAATGTTCCAGTCATCCATGTAACAATGATGGGGAATGCCGTAATGAACTGAACAGGTACAGCTGCGAATGTACAGAGGGGTGGTCTGGTACCCATTGCGAAATAAGTAAGTATAAGTAATAAAAGTAGTGTAGTAGTAGAAGAAGATGTAGAAGTAGTAGAAGTAGAGGAAGTATATAATAGTTATAGTAGGAAAAGTAGCAATAGTAGAAGTAGCAGTAGTAATAATTGTAATAGTAATAAGAGTAGTAGTAGTAGTATAGTACTGGTAGTAGAAGTAGTAGAATTAGTAGCAGTAGTATTAGAAGTAGTAGTAGTAGTAGTAGTAGCAGAAGCAGCAGTATCAGAAGAAGGAAGCAAAATGCGTTTCTTTTTTTGGACAGGGTGATGGCCGCTGAACTGTTTTATAAGGTGGGGAGTCACTGTGCAAAAAAAATGAAAAAAATAACAATCTGATTGTAATTTTGACGTTTCTGTACACAGTTTTGGAAAAAGTGGGGCTTAAGCCAGCCCCGGCTCCACTTCCCCTGCAGGGACATGACCGCCAAGCCCCTTTCCCCTATCAGCCTCCCTTCCCTGATTCCATTGCCGCTGTCAGTGAAATAATAATTATACCTGAAGTTAGCATCACGAACGCGTCTTTGTTTCTTTCAGGGAGTGCGTGTGCGCTTGAACCGTGCAGTAATGGAGGCACCTGTGTGGAAGAAGCAAACGGTTACACGTGTTCATGCGGTACAGACTTCACGGGGACCAACTGTGAAACAGGTAGATTGACATCCCGACTATGATGATAATGATACTGATGATAGTGATGTCTTATTGAGCGCACACATCGTGCAGAGACGCTCATGTCGCTAGCGCAGCGACAGTCCCCTTGGATATAGTTATATAAATGCATATAACAACTACAAATATAAATGTAAATTAAAAAAAATATCAAATCTCAAGGTACTAAAGTACAGTTTTGCATCATCCACTGAAATTCCTAGCTACACCCTGGTGGGGCCTGGTGCCCTCCTGCTTGCTGCTCCTTTCACTGACAATTCATAATAACAATGATGATCACAATAGGCATGATGATGATGACGATGATACAATTTAAAATCCTAATAACGATAATATAATAACAATGCCAACATCACTACAACTAATTATTAAAATTTGTAACAGTAAATATAGTTATGAACAATAATATTGATTAAATGTTATCAGTTTATGAGTAATCTATTTATTTTTAAGTTAAATAGTATTTTTATATCATGTTTAGATAGAAAAAGATGTAAACTCGACCCTTTCCCTCAATAAATTTCCTAAAGCATTTTCAGACCTCTGTCCGACGGGTTGGTTCTACCATGGACAAAAGTGTTATTCCCTGGAAGGAAGCTCTTCTTATGGCACGAATCACGATACTGCAAGAACTACCTGTAGTAACATGCGTGTCGATCTACAAGGCGATGCCGGAGAGAGACAGGCATCGTTGCTATTGGTTGAAAGTCAAGAAGAAACTGACGCCATTTCCAACAGGTTCCTGGGTGGATACTTTAGACGGCTATGGCTGAATTGTAGTAACAGGTCCGGAACGTGGGTCTGTGAAAAGGATGCTTCGGGGACTACTTCCTCTTACACGAGTAAGTTGAAAAGGGTTATCTAAACCTGTATTATCATGATCAGGATTAATAGCAACAATCATGACTGCGTTGAACCAAGGATTTCGAAGTTGTACATGTTGTACAGCGAGGGTTTTGCGGTGACTCTTAAGAGGACGACTAAAGTCTATATATTTTCTCAGAAAGTAGTCAAATTAGTGTCTTTTTGATGCTCCAAAAAAGCGACCCTTTTATTTAAGTAACGCCCCTTTCAACGTGTTTATCACAAAGTGTTGGAAGGAAACGTTTTATATGTTAATGAGTCACATCTTGCCTTCTTATAAGTGCCCATGTGTAGGTTGCATTAATAAAGTTGTAATCAGAATCAGAAAAGGGCACAAAATAAAGTTATACAAGTTGAAATGTAATTCTTCTCCAAATTGCTTACTCGCTATGCTCTCTCGCGGAATGTTTAGCTATTGTATAACTAATAATTATAAATCCCCTTCAAAATTATTTTGCCGATCTTACAGTATCATGGAACACATAGCAACTTCAGGTGGAAACATAACATGACAGTGAACATATCTATTTGCTCCCTTCTCCCTTTTGACATATAAATGTCCTTCTTTGGATTTGCCTACCCCACCCCCCCCCCCCCCCAAAAAAAAGACCTGAAAATACATTCCGCCGCCTCTAATGAAAAGTAGAAATAAAAGTAATTCTAGTAGGAGCAGGAGAAGTAGACGGGGATATAATAATAGAAATAGAAGCAGAAATGGTAGTAGTGATAGCAGTGGTCGTAGTAGAATTATAAGTAATATCGGTTTTAGGGCTGTAGTATTAGTAAAAGTAGTATTAGTAGCAGCAGCAGTAGTAGCAGTAGTAGAAGCAGCAGCAGTAGTAGTAGTAGTAGTAAGAGTAGTAGTAGCAGTAGTAGTAGTAGTAGAATTAGCAGTGGCAGTGGCAGTAGAAATGGTAGTAATATAAGTAGAAGTAACAGGAATTGAAATGATAGTAGTAGTATAGTAGTAGTAGTAGCAGCAGCAGCAGCAGTAGCAGTAGTACAAGTAACAGTAATAATTGTGGTGGTGGTGGTGGTGGTGATAGTAGTAGTAGTAGTAGTAGTAGTAGTAGTAGTAGTAGTAGTAATAGAAGTAGAATAGTGGTTGTAGTAGGTCGTAGAAATAGCACTGGCTGTATTAATATCATATGAAGTAACAGTAGTAATAGTAGAAGTAGTAATAGTAGTATTGCAGTAGTACTAGTAGTAGTAGTAGTAGTACTAGTAGAATTAGTAGTAGTAGTAGTAGCAGTAGTAGTAGTAGTAGTAATTGAGATAGAAGTTTATGTAGTATTATTAGTAAAATAACAGTGGTTGTAGAAGTAAAAGTGTGTGAAGTAACAGATTAAAAATGGTTGTGGTAGTAGTAGTAGTAGAAATAGCAGTGCTTATATAAATAGTAATAGTGGTAGTATTAGTAGTGTAGTAGTAGTAGTAGTAGTAGTAGTAGGAGTAGATCTTGTTGCTGTTGTTGAAGTAATAGTAGGTGTTGTAGCAGTAGTAGTGGTAGTAGTAGTAATAGTAGTAGTAGTAGAAGTAGTAGTAGTAGTAGTAGTAGTAGTAGTAGTAGTAGTTGTCGTAGTGGAAGTAGCGATAGTAATTGAGATAGAAGTTAATGTAGTATTATTAGTTAAATAACAGTGTTCGTAGAAGTAACAGTGTGTGAAGTAATAGATTAAAAATGGTTGTGGTACTAGTAGTAGAAATAGCAGTGGTTATATAAATAGTAATAGTGGTAGTATTAGTAGTGTGGTAGTAGTAGTAGATCTTGTTGTTGTTGTTGAAGTAGTAGTGGTTGTTTTTGTAGCAGCAGTTGTAGTAGTAGTAGTAATAGTAGTAGTAATAGTAGTAGTAGTAGCAGTAGAAGAAGTAGTAGAAGTAGTAGTAGTAGTAGTCGTCGTCGTCGTAGTGGAAGTAGCGATAGTAAATGAGATAGAAGTTGATGTAGTGTTGTTAGTAAAATAATAGTGGATGTAGAAGTAACAGTGTGTGAAGTAATAGATTAAAAATGGTTGTGGTACTAGTTGTCTCACCTTCATCGCAGAGTGAGACTATAGGCGCCGCTTTTCCGACGGCGACGGCGGCGGCGTCAACATCAAATCTTAACCTGAGGTTAAGTTTTTGAAATGACATCATAACTTAGGAAGTATATGGACCTAGTTCATGAAACTTGGCCATAAGTTTGATCAAGTATTACTGAACATCCTATTAGAGTTTCATGTCACATGACCAAGGTCAAAGGTCATTTAGGGTCAATGAACTTAGACCATGTTGGAGGAATCAACATCAAAATCTTAACCTGAGGTTAAGTTTTTGAAATGACGTCATAACTTAGAAAGTATATGGACCTAGTTCATGAAACTTGGACATAAGGTTAATCAAGTATCACTGAACATCCTGCATGAGTTTTATGTCACATGACCAAGGTCAAAGGTCATTTAGGGTCAATGAACTTTGGCCGAATTGGGGGTATCTGTTGAATTCCCATCATAACTTTAAAAGTTTATGGATCTAATTCATGAAACTTGGACATAATAGTAATCAAGCATTACTGAACATTTTGTGTAAGTTTCAGGTCTCATGATTAAGGTCAAAGGTCATTTAGGGTCAATGAACTTTGGCCAAATGGGGGTATCTGTTGAATTACCATCATAACATTGAAAGTTTATGGATCTGATTCATGAAACTTGGACATTAGAGTAATCAAGTATCACTGAACATCCTGTGCGCATTTCAGGTCACATGACCAAGGTCAAAGGTCAATGAACTTTGGCCGAATTGGGTGTATCTGTTGAATTACCATCATAACTTTGAAAGTTTATGGATCTGATTCATGAAACTTGGACATAAGAGTAATCAAGTATCACTGAACATCCTGTGCGAGTTTCAGGTCACATGATCAAGGTCAAAGGTCATGTAAGGTCAATGAACTTTGGCCATGTTGGGTTTTTTGTTGAATAACCATCATATCTCTGTAAGTTTATTGGTCTAGTTCATAAAAAGTGGACATAATAGTAACCATGTATCACTGAACATCTTGTGCGAGTTAGAGTAGTTTTCAAAGTCAGCACTGCTGCTATATTGAACTGCGTGATGCAGGTGAGACGGCCAGAGGCATTCCACTTGTTTTAGAAATAGCAGTGGTTATATAAATAGTAATAGTGGTAGTATTAGTAGTATAGTAGTAGTAGTAGATCTTGTTGCTGTTGTTGAAGTAGTAGAAATTGTTGTAGCAGCAGAAGTGTTAGTAGTAGTAGTAGTGGTAGCAGTGGTAATGGTAGTGAAGTAGTAGTAGTAGTAGTAGTAGTAGTAGTAGTAGCAGCAGCAGCAGCAGAAGTACAAAAGTAGTAATAGAAGTAGTAGTCGGTCGTTGTATTTATGATAGTAATAAACATGATAGTTAGTGATAGTAGTAAAAGTAACAGTATAGTATTAACGGCATCCCATGTTATCATTATTTTTCTTTTCTTTTCATTTGTTTTCTAGATTGGTACCCAGGCCAACCTGATGCGAATGTGGGCTATGCTCTTATTAGAAACATATCAAATGATGATTCGACATATCAATTCACATGGTATGACAGGGTAGACTGCTTCTACTGCTATAATGGTCCGTTGACAGTGTGTCAAATACATTTGTGATTGATTAAGTCAAATATATTTGTGAATAATTATATCAAATACATTTGTGAATAATTGTATTTAAAAAAATACAGCTGCCGTGTACTGTGTTTTTCCAATATTCAAATAAGCAGTTACCGTGAAAGTCCTGTCCCAATCCAGTTTCCGTGTAATTTTGTATGTGAGAGGAAGTAGGTCACTGGTGGCTCGTACATTCTTGCAAGGGTTGTACAGGGTCAATCATTTTGATATTGAGGTCCCTTTTTATATACAGATTCGAAAACTTAAAAGGTAATTGGACAACTCGCATGAACACGAAGACAACACGTCGTTTGTAGGAAAAAAGGGGCTAATGTCTTTGTGATCTGGGTCCCGTAACACAAAAGTTAGCAATTAATTCAACGCTTGATTTTTACGATTTATTGTGTGTTGTAGTCGATGCAATCGATCATGAAAAAACTGTTCTACGATGAATGCTAAGCTTTGTGTTACGAGATGCTGCTGTTGTTGTATAAATGTAAGCTTCCTAATGACGTGTTATACTCTAAAAAGAAATGCCCAATAACAAGAAATCAAAAATTTCAAAACGAATCGCAATATATATATATATATATAACATCTTGCTCTTTCTTTCATTTCAGTGTAATTAAGATAATTGGTTAATCAAGTTAATTGTGGTTATTCTTCATAATAATGTTTGGATGGCAATCTTGAACACCACATTGAGAACGCAAAGAAATTGTATCGTTGGAGAGGGGAGAAAATTTTATCAGCATAACACACGTACTGTAACATATTATGACAAACTTTTTATCCCTGCAAGCATTATCTTGTCACTTTTCCAATCATTTCGGATTGTCAAAAGTGATAAAAGCCAACATTATTTATATTTATGACAAGGAATACAACCAAATCGGCGCATATTGCAGTGGACAATCCATGAATAAGACACTTTATGTAGTATATCAAAAAAATTATTCAGAAAACGTTCTTGTTCCCACATGGTCGTACGCAATTTTTTTGCTGGGGGCAGGACGCATAATCTTTTTCGAAAAAAATCACAATTTTGGGGACGACTGCCTCCTCTGCGTAGGGCCATGTGATCGGACAAATAAAGCGTGTGTGTATGAAAAGGGGGCCATTATAAAGCAAAGCAAAAACGGCACAAAATATAAGTCATATTTAGACACTTTCCCTTTCCTTCATTTACAATAATTATGTAAATTTTATATAAAATTTTTACAAAATTTACATGATTATTGTAATGACACATTGATGTGAAGCTCTAAATCACAAATAGTTGACAGCCTATAAAAGTGTTGTTTGTCAAATATTTATTATAATCAAATCTTCTGCAAAATGGATCATATGAGAAAATCCTACCATCATGGAAAATCCATTCTTGTTTTCGTTGGAATTAAAACAAAGGACTTATTATTATTGTTGTACGTACTTGTCTTAATATTTAGACAACAAATTTCAAGAGATGAACAATTACGAACCAACTTAACAGTTCAATTAAAACGTCACCTCCTTTAAAAAGTCTTACGCACACTCTTAAATCTATGTCATCGGCAGATGAAGTGTAAATTGCTGGTGGTAAATATACATGTATGTGCAAATCCATTGTTTAAAAGAAATTACTACATACCTCATTTTTAGACACGGTTTAGACACAGTTAGAATTTTCAGCTGTTTTGTCAGCAATCAAAGTGTAGTGAATTGATGGAAGTATGTGTATAGAAATATGATATCCTGTGTTGTCTGGTAGGGATTTTTTTCTTTGGATATTAACTTTATGTAATTCACTTTTAATCCATTTTCTACATTAAGACCCGTATTCTGAAGTCGGGTTTAAATCAAACCCTGGTTTAAAGTTGTGGAGAGCCAGTTGGAGCACAAAACCCTAACCTTACACATTCAATTTATTATTCAAATTACACCCAAATTGTTCATTATTGTCTAAGAATGATATAACTGAGATATTTTTCTTAATTATGAAAGCATAAGGAAACAAAATAGTAAACATAAGAAATATACTATTTAAACAGAATTTTTAAACTTTTGGCTCCCCATAATTTTAGCAAAATGAAGTGCTAATTTAGCTCTTAAAGAGCGTGTATAGTGACTGCACTTCGGAGTGCTGATTTGTCTAGTTAAAATTTGAACTAGACAAATCAGCACTCCGAAGTGCAGTCACCATAAATTAGCACTTCATTTTTTAGAGTGTGACTTCAGAATACGGGGCAAGAAGTTTAGAATCATAAATTTGATTCAAATTGTCAAAAAGATCATATGAACATATTTTTCTTACATCTTTGTATGCCTATGGGTTTGTATACATTGTTTATAATTACTGTATCATATCTTATTATTACTGCTGTTTGCTGTTCCTTTGTGTGTTAACAGAAAAAACAAAAAAGACCACCATTAAGGTGATGTGTCACCCGATATAAATATAAATACACGAAATGAATAATAACTATTGACTGACTGTTCGGTTGATTTTTATATATTAGTCAATTAATGTATTGACTGTTGGTTGATTCAATGATTATCTGATTGTTGAATTGTTAGGCTTTTTGGCTGATCAAAAGATTGATTTGCTCATCAGTGATAGGTGGATCGATTATTAAAGATAGATGAGAGTAGTTGCAGTAAACACCTATTTCATGAAAAGGTCTGTAAAGCCGGGGTTACTTGCCACAATATTCTCGTGGATCAAGATCCTGGGCCCATCTTACAAAGATCGGATCAATCGCAACTATGGAAAGCCAGCAAAGTCAGCATGTTAAATGCATGTGTGTTAATTTTTTTTAGATATGAATGTATATCCATAAATTCATTGAATTCTTGACAATTTGGTGTGTTCTTCTTTGTATACAAAGGATTTTTTGTAAATTTTCTGAATGAAAAATTATGACACTGATGGATTCCCATAGAATAACGATTGATTTTAACAATCGTAACTCTTTGACAGACGGAGCCCCTGTACAGTTACCTTCATATTTAAAAATAACAATATGTGACCTTTGTTAGAGTTATCATCTGCGTAAAGGTGTACTGATGATTTATCGAAACATATTGGTAACTCATTTATTAAAAAAAAAAACAAGGTCAAGGACTAGACCCAAGTTGGATCCTTGTGGCACCCCATTAGAGGTTGGTATTTCAGTAGGCAGTGATCCATCAATGATTGTAAAAAATATCTGAATTATAACTGTGAAACTATTCCAAAGATTTCGCATTGATATCAACGTGAGACTTGACGGTTTACACATTTGAATTCCATGGCTGACCAAGTCAAAAGCTTTCACTAGATCGACTGAAACAACTCCCGTGTACGTGTAGTTCCCATTGTCAAGATCAGACAGTCATCCATAACCTGCATAGGTCGTTTTCGCGTACTACGGGAAACTCTCTACAACGCATCGGTGTTTTTTTTTCATTTTTCATTTCATTTATTTGACCATTTGAAATCAACATGTTTACATGAACATCATAAAATAAGTATCATACACATCATCCATCGACAAACAAGAAATTCTTATGCTCTCCCGCTCCACTAACTTTCGTCAAAAGCCTCTCGGCTCTCCAATGTGATTTGACTTGCATTTTCAAAGGAATCTGGGCGTTGTTAAGAGTTTCCCCGTAGTAAACGCGAAAAGTCCGGATGTAGTATTTGCGGGTGGTTTGCTCTAAAACCAGATGCGCAGTAAGATCGAATATTAATGTTCATTTAATATTTGACAATTTGGCGTTGTACAATTCGTTTTAATAATTTGGAAACCGCAGGTAAAAACGATATTGGTGGCCAGTTGGCAGACTTCAGTTTAGCAGCGATATTATTTAATCAATTTTCCACCATGGTGATTCTAGTCCGGAAAGCAATTGGTTTGTCATCCCTTCCCAACCCCACACCCCTCTCCCCACCCTGCACCCTGTCTGGCGACATTTTTTTTTCCTACGCATTTTCGGCCTGAATTTTAATCTTTCCGTACCACCACAGAGTCCCACCCAGATGTTATCATCTCGGCATGTCTACATTTCTTAGGGAAAATGATGATATGACGAGATCTCGGATCTCGTCATGTCTACATCTTGTAAAAGGGATGATCAGATGACGTGATCTTAAATGTTGTCACGTCTACATCCCGTTAGCCTATATAATCTAGGCGAAGACTACGACTTTGTGGCTGCTTCGTATCAGACGTATGGCGTGCGTTCAGCATAACAGCAAAGACACTAACTGCAGCCACCGCCCAGATTTTAGGCTAACATCCCGTGGGAGAGATGATTAGTTGACGAGATCTCGGATCTCGTCTACATCTTGTGGGAGAGATGATGAGTTGACGAGATCTCGGATCTCGTCATGTCTACGTCTCGTGGGAGAGATGATGAGATGACAAGATTTCGGATCCAAGGTCTTTAACTATACTTGACCAATTCTGTATTCACATAATTATCTGACACACTGTTTGAGGGTTGATGATGATAGAATTTGGAGGGTAGACCTTCGATTTCACTTCGTATTTGCCATCAGGATTAGTCTCATTAATCATATAAGCATTAACACCGTAGCTCTCCTTGGGTTCTCCAACGCCCCAATCTGAAAAAAAAGAAAGAAAACTAAGATCTCTAAGTTATTAATACTCTTGTGAACAATTTCATATTCTGATGCATTTTATTGTGTTACTACTTCAGCGCATGCCCGATGATTACGTTACTCTGATAATGGCATACACTCACAATTTCTGTAATGTTTATATTACGTGGTTTTAGAGGAGGGAGACTGGTGACTGATTAGGCCTACTACGGCACGAACAGCGTATGCACCAATACTATCCTTCCAAAATTTGAGTGCATTTGCCATATGTTTTAAAAAAGAGAGAAATGAAGGGTTGATCAACTCGATCGTCCACACACTGAAATGCATTTACAAAAGAGATATTCAGTCCCTTCGTAAATAAAATTGCTTTATACACAGCAAAAACTGTGGTGTTAACCGGTGTACATAGAGGACCACACCAGTTATTTTACACCGGTGTTAAATTGGTGGTGTTAGTTTTACACCTATAGGTATTATTACAACACCTTTTGTTGTTACATTTACACTCTTTGGTGTTATGTTTAATCTCTAGGGTGTAATTTTAACACCTCAGGGTGTGGTCCTCTATTAACACCAATTGGTGTCAGTTTTAACACCGCAGTTTTTACAGTGTAGCATTCATGAATGATCCGGGGACACAGGTCACTGAGGTACAGATGAGGGTGTGTGGCCACGGACTCCCCCCCCCCCCCAAGAAAAAAAATCGACCAAGGAAATATAAGAGAACAGCAAAGGAAAAGGGGTAAAACGAGATCTTATGTAAAATCTATCACAAATTTCGGAAGGTTTTTTTAAGGCAGATAATTTTCCTTCTTGCTTCGCTCCCTCACAACTGACTGTTGGCAGATTTTTCCCCATACGCCATGTCTGGCCCCTCTAAATTTTTGAATCATTAAACTATTGGCAAAGAGGGCAAGTGACGTGCAACCCCCCCCCCTCCATGCCACATCCAAAGGACCACTCTACGAACTCTTTAAAATTTCTTTACGCTGTATACCATTTGAAATGAACTGACTCTAAGAAGACGTAGACATGACGAGATCCAAGTTCTTGTTTAGTTCAGTTCACAGGGCCCCATCCTCTCAAGCTATACTTTTCTTGGGGTCCTTCCAATTTATATTCATGAATTTTGTATGTATTTATTTTGGTTGAGTCTTTAATGGAAAATAAATGATCTGAACTGAACTGGCTTTAGGTATAGAAAAAAAGAATTTCTTGGTTTTCCCCCATGCTTACTTCTGTAAGAAGAATGTGTCCCATTGGAATCCTTTTCACATATCCAGTCGCCTCTTGATATCTTGTAAAGACAGTTGATCCAGATCATCTTAGAACGACCCGAACCTGGAAATTGTCTGACAATTTCTTCCGCTTCTTCTTGGCTCTCCGGTAAAAGCATCGAGGATGATTCCGGCAGCGATTTATGTTCACATGCCTTTTTGGAATATCGCCATGGTGTAATTATCGACAGCAAACGAAAGCACTTGTTTCCGAAGAAATACCAATCGGTAGGGCAGGCAGCTGCAAGAGTGTTAAACAAAATTATCATTGTTTGTGTGTCGGGGGGGATGTTATTCACCACAGGCAACACCCCCGAATCAGGTAGGTATTTTAGAAAGCAGAAATTTACCTCAAATCACTTTATTTTGTAGTGAAAACCTTTTATTTCTTTTAATCACATTTATTACCACTATTATTATCATTTTTTATCATGTAGTAGTAGTAGTAGTAGTAGTAGTAGCAGCAGCAGCAGTAATAATAGTAGTATAGTAGTAGTAGTGGTGGTGGTGGTGGTAGTAGTAGTAGTAGTTGTAGTAGTAGTAGTGGGATATGATCATCATCAGTATTGATATCGTTAGCTATATATCATTATCTCAATGATATAATACAAGCCTGACTTACTTGGTTGGCGGTTTGTTGGTACGTTGGTGGTTTGGTTTTCTACAGAAATTGACGCATTTGGGGAAGACGACGGTGGGGTTCCACTGCTTGCTTTATATAGAATAACGATTGTGATTATAACATTATCATCAGCGACATTACGAATATAATTCTCAATTCAAGTATTATTTCCAATTACATTAAATAGAACAGAATGAGGACAAAATTGTATATAGACATCGAAAACATAAATAACAAAACAAAACGGAGGCAACAACAGAGCATAACCCAAACAAACAGTGGCAATAATATCTGTTTCTGTTTCTGTATCTCCTTGGTCATAGTGGCTGACGTAATAGACGACAGATATCACTCTTGGGCCTTTTTATCAAAGTGGAGACAATGACAGAGTTGAGATTCGAACTCACAACCTTGCGATTATGAGTCCAATGCTCTAACCACTGGACCACGCGACCATATGACAATGCTTGGCACACAATTATCGTAATATAGTAGAAAAAAATATTGGAATGGGGCATGCACTAAAAATAAGCTATGAAAAGGCTTTCTGAAACGCGCATAAACAAGAGAAATTGATCATTAAAATTCATTCAAGAATATTACTATTACTGTCATAATTATTGATACTAACGATAATAATTGCATTGCTGCTCATTTATCATTATTATTATTACTCTCTGAAGAGCCAAACTTTCCTAATTGAACTGCACACTGTATATGGGGTTAAATGGCAAGATAGCCCCCAGTTATAGAAGGGGTCACTATACACTCTTGCTAGCCCCATTCGAGTAATTATTTGGCCTCCCAAACAAGCAGGAATAGCCGTGTCATCGCGGTCGATGGCATAAAAAGTGCGAGTCTCGTTGGAACAGAATCCCGGCCAAACAAAGGTCCATGGCGTAGTGCATGTCCTAGCCAGAACGGATTCAGGGCAGAGAAAAAAAATAGCTACCCTTAGTCCGGGTTAACGAATTTTGTGTGAGAGCAGCTAGCGCTATTTTTTCGAGATCGATTCGTAGACGCTTTCTACAACGGACCAATTCCTTTGAAAATGTAAGACAAATCTGAATGGACGGCTGAGAGGTGTTCGTCAAAAGTTGATGGACAAGGGCAGTTGATCGTCCGAAAATTCGGACGGAAAGATGAGTGGATACCATGCGCGACCAAAAAACACGTAAAAAGGATGTCTTTTTAAAGATAGGGCACGTTACGTACGTAACGTGATAACGGTGTCAAAAACACAAAAATAATGAAAAACGGGTATCTATTTTGCCAGAAAAGCTACGTGTTTAGGGTCAAATTTACGGGGATGATGAAACAAAATTAAAATGTTCTATAATAAAGTATAAAGGATGTCCTTTTTGTCCCAACACTACGTGTTTAGAGTCCGAATTGCGCGAAGTGTGGAAGTGGGGCCATAAAATAATCAAACCAAATGGTGCGTAATATAAAGGTAAAACCGACGGACCCGTGACCAAAACAATAAAATATCGCTGTACTTGTTCAGGGGTTAATTTCAGGAACTATTGCCAGTAGTATCGTTTTGTTTCCAATGGTAGGGTTTCAAACGCCAATACTTGTTAAGGTGTGCATTTTCAGAATATGGAAAATACGTGTTAGGGTGCTTTTCGAGACCCCATGGTCGCGCATGGTATCCACTCGTCAATGGAAGTGCCCCCCCCCCCGGGGCGAATACGTTGTTTGTCCAGAGTCCAGGAAGGCATGTCTGTTTTGATTCACATGTTTTCGGCAAAAGCTTTTTTATTCGTTGAAGTGCTTTTGACAAAAGATTCTCTGCGTTATAGGAAGCATCTGCTAGTGATCGCGAAAATGTCTTTAATTCCGCAGAGTGAGTGAGGCAGATATTTTGGTCCGTGTAAACAGGAAGAAAATATGGTATGGGGTCAATGACAGTGTGCATGGTGAAGTCCGAGCTAAATCATCTTTTAAATTAGTGCATAACCTGAACGTACCGACTATCTCTTCTGGTCTGTGACATTTGAAGCCGAACACTGTCTCCTCACACCATCCACTCCCACACGGAATACTGTCACAGTCTGATCAAGAAAATAGACGAGGATATTTCTGTAACATTTATTTCTGCAATTAACAAAATCAACCTTAAGGGGAAATTCCACCCTGACGAAAAGTTTATAGAAGAATAACGGGGAAAAAAAACATTAAAAATATTGGTGAAGGCTGGAGGAGAATCCTCTAAAGAAAGATTCAAAAAGTGATTGAAATTTTATTTTTTTTTATCTGTGACGTCATATGCAAGCAAATTCCCCATATATGGCGTAGTAATATCCATGCAATGTCTCTTTCTCAAAAGATATTGAAAATGATTATTATTATTCATACTTTCAGCATGCCAACAGATGAAACGTTTCACACCCACACAAATGTTTAGTAATCATGAATCATTAAAATGTTGAAATTGAAGCATTATCGCATAAAAAAAACTTTAAATTCCAATCAATTTATTAATCTTTAAAGATTTTTCTCAAACTTTCACCAATTCAGATATTACCGGTATTTTTATTCGAAAAAAAATCTTCAGGGTGAACTTCACCATTCAAGCTGGATGGTGATTTTCTTACCCGGGTGGCGACATACACGTTGCCCTGACAGTCGGCTACGGGTTTGGATCCGGCATCCAAGTCCTGTTGAAACCGGTGATGGGATGATTTTGGGGATAGTAGGCATCAACCGGCCGTCTTTACCGGGTTTTGCTCGACAGAGTTCAAACATTGGTATGGTGTAGTTGAGTTCAAATGCATCGCTGCATGTCTTGTTTTCTCCAGATACCAAAGCAATACTTTCCATCACTGCCCTTATAAAAAAAATTGAATGGTATACCATTGACTACCATTCATCATACACCATTGATATACCATTGGAATACCATTCGCACAGCACCCACCATACACCAATGGTATACCATTCAAGCCTCAATGGTATACCATTCAAACTAATTTAAATAATTGGGACGTTACTATTACCATATTCATGAGCACCATTTACCATTCATATACCATTGATCAAACACCATTCACCATTGATCTACCATATGGCCACTATAGACAGGTTTACCATTGACCACCATTCACCATTCAGCCACCATTCACTGGCCTACCATTTACCATTCAACCACCACTGACTGGACACCATTGGCCTACCAATTGCCTTACACCATTCACCATACACCATTCGCCTACCATTGACCATACACCATACACCATTCATGTACCATTCACCATCCGCGTACCATTCATCGTACACCATTCGCGTACCGTTCACTGTACACCATTCGCGTATCATTCACCGTACACCATTCGCGTACCATTCAACGTACACCATTCGTGAACCATTCATCGCTCACCATTCAACTACCATTCGCCGTACACCGTTCACCATTGATTGACCATTCACTTTACACCATTCTACCATACACAGTACACCATTGACCTACCATTTACAGTACACCATTGGCCTACCATACACCATTGAACTACTATTCACCGTACACCGTAGGATTACCATACACCATTGGCTTACCATACACTGTACACCATTGACCTACCATTTACCATACAATACTGTCATACCATACACTCTATACTATTAGTCAACCATTCAAATAACACCATTGGTCATACACTATAGACCACAAGTGTACATTCAATGGTAGACCAATGGTAGACAGTAGAACAAAGATGTGCAATGTATAGTAAGCCAATAAAGTACAGTGAATGGTAGACCAATGGTGAACAGCATATCTCTGGGGTTAATGGTAGGCTTAATAATGGAATAAGTATACACAAGGAAAAAATGAAAGCAGTTATTTCAAGAACGTCATTAAAATGATTTTACTATAAGAAGTTTAAGTACAGCATAAATGGCACAGAGTATTCACAAGTATAGACTTTATAATTAAAGCACATAAGTTGTTAATGTATATGACTTAGCTACTCGTTGATATCTCTGTCAATCTTGTTATGAAAAAAATAAACATGTATCAAGACAGATCGAGTTTGATTGAAAAACACAACAAATGAAGACTAACATTTCCAAGAATAAACCTGTTTTCTCTTATTGCTTTTTACATGGATTGAGTACTTGGCAAAACCACTGTTCTGCATACAAACCTGATACTTGATGTTAAATATGTTGTGTGTAATTGCTTTCAACAACATTAATAAACATTTTTTTACTAATAAGTTCAAGTACAAAAGAGTATTGACAGGTATGGCATAAAAGCACCATATTATGAATACATGTGACTACGCGACACTACAAGTCTGAGATCAATGATTGCACTCCACATAGATATTATGTTAATCTTCCTATAAACAAATTTACATGTAAAACAGAATTTGGACAACAAACTAATGAACACCAAATTTCGAAGATTAAACTCAAAATGTGCGATAGCCTTCACATGGCCAAATGAATAAAGGGTACCACACCTAGAAGAAATGAAATATCCCCAAAAGGGGGCAAAATAGTACCCCCAAATTGTTCTCTTTTTTTCTTTTCACCTAAAAAGATATATCAATGGCGTGTTTCTACAAAGAATTGTTAAAAAGTATTACCCGCCTAAGTATCCAGAATCCTGGATAAGTTTCCTGTAGAAACAGACGCGATGCGGTTAATTGATAAATTGCATCGCGCAAAATACGGTTTCTCATAACCATCTTTGAGAGGTGGTTATTGCCATGTTAATCCGTTTAACTTTTCTGTAAAACATGGGGCAAAATAGCATGCATGTCTGGCTTAAGTGCTTGAACCCACAAGTACGATCTCACAGTATACATATATTCTGGCCTGTTTAATCTCGCTAGCTGATCGCGAAACACGTATACCTGCTACAATGAGTGAGATCTACCATGAATTTTGAAAATTTTCCTAATGAGACATACCGAAATGCAATGTTGATGTTATAGGTTGAATTTTCCGATTTCTGCCGTATCTGCGAAGCGAAATGCAAGTTAATCAGATTATCCTGTCTGTAGAAACAGGTTGGTTTAAGAGCGATAAGAATATTCGAGTCCGGAAAAGATAAACTGTTTTTAATGATTTACTGTAGAAACACGCCAAAAGTTTATCATAAATACAATAAAGATACATTAAGAAATAAATAATATATCACACATAGAAAGAAAATATAATAAAAATAGGGAAAGAAAATTATTCAATTTGGAACACTAAAAAACATAAAAAATAGAGACCTCTTTTTGCAAAATATATAGAAAATAATATATACAAGATACCCACTTATTTCTTTTCTGTCTATTTTTGCTGTGCTGAATCAGATGAATAACTCAACTATGTGTGAGAAATAATATGATTATTGTCTTACACAGAATCAGTAGTCAATTGTAATTTTTTACAACCTAGCTTGGACAAAATTTGAATTCATATAATACAAAAAATATATAAATTGTGATTTTGTATATTCATGAGGACTTGAAGAGAACAGTTTTACCAAAAAATAACAACTTTAATTCATCATAACTTTGTTAATCCTCAACAAATTTTGATGAAATTTTCAGTGCTTTTTGTTTGTCTGATGTACACTTTGAATTATATCACATAACTTTCAGTCTCGAGTACCTCTAGCCCTTCAATCAAATGGGTTGGACGACCGGTTACATTTTACACATAAAATAGTTATAAGGAGAATGAAGGGGACCATAGAAAGAAAGCATAGAAAAGAGGAGATTTTGGTAGGGAGAGAATGAATCAGAAAAGCATCATGCTGAAAATTTCGTTAGCATCTAATAATAACAAAGTTATTGAATTTGAAATTTTAACAATATTTTGGTAAAAAATTAACCTAATGTACACATCGTCGGGAATATTTGCTAGGCTTATTGTATGAAATGAAATCATAATTATTTCATATTTTCATACATGTGTGTATGATATGTCCCAAGTATCATATCATTATTTCCAGCAATGCATATCTTCACATTAAAGGTCAAGTCCACCACAGAAAAGGTTGTTTTGAATCAACAGAGAAAAATCAGGCAAGCATCATGCTAAATATTTCATCAAAATCGGATGCAAAATAAGAAAGTTATGACATTTTGAAATTTCGCTTATATTTCACAAAATAGTTATATGCACAATTTACCCACATGCATATGAGAGAATCGATGATGTCCCTCACTTTTTGTTTTGTTTTTCATTGTTTGAATTCTACAATATTTCAATTTTTACAGATTTGACAATAAGGACCAACTGGACTGAACCAAATAATGTTAAGCAATGGTAACTCCACATGTTCAGTGAGAAATAAAACTTTATTTCATAGGTCAATGGGGAGAAAATTATATTTCATATTCAAAAAAACAAAAGAAAAGTGAATGAGTGATGTCATCAGTTCCCTCATTTGCACACCGACCAGGATGTGCATATAACTATTATAAAGTGAAATTGAGTGAAACTTAAAAATGTCATACCTTTCTTATTTTTCATCCGATTTTTATGTTTGATTTTTCTCTTTGTAATCAAATCAACTTTTTGTTAGGGTGGACATGTCTTTGAAATAAATTTTCACTCCATTTTTTATAGTTCTCGGAGGACAAAGTGTAAATAAGCGTGACTTCTTGTAAGAAAATACAAAAGAACAAGTGGGGATATGAAATCAGCTTGGGTACGTCGTGGTCGTGTGGTTCTGACTCTCACCTTACAAACAGAGGGTCATGAATTTGAGTCCTAGCCATGGTGTGTTTTCCTTCAGCCCGAAATTTATCCACACTGTGCTGCACTAGACCCAGGTGAAGTGAATGGGTACCCGGCAGGATTAATTCCTTGAAGCTGTAATAAGAAATATTGGATGAAAACAGTGCAAAGGACGGTATATTAGCAAAGGGTTCAAAACATCAATGCTTGTCGTGTGTGTGAGCTTTCTTTAGAAGTTCATAATTTTTTTTAAATATCGAGAAATTTGAAGTATACACTACCATTCAATTGAATGGTACCAATTAACAAATATCAACAAAACATTTTGTAAAATATGATAAATAAATTTATGTTTAACCATAGATGGGAAGAAAATAACCTATTATCTAATGGGAGGCCCCAATGATGACAAATACCACAACAAATGAATACCTGAGGACAAAGTGTCCACCCCTCCCCCTCAGCCAATATACTGATTTTTTTTCAGCTATGCCACTGCAGGAATACAATCTGTTTTATCTCATGAAGCTTTGCAATTTTTCCTACTGAAGAAAATTCTTACACACATACCTTTCATAAACTCCATTTTTTTCTTGTACACGGCACGTTTTCTGTGTTCAACACCCGTCGTGTCATTCCCATATAAGGCTGGACCATCTACCTTATCATCCAGTGTATCCGTCGTCCAAACTTTGAAAATGAAACAAAATCAATATAAGTGTTGTAAAATCTGCATGTATGTGCAGATACAAACAAAAATAGAATACTAATATAGTAATAGAAAAAGAATGATCTTAGAACTTTAATTTTAGAGATATTTTTCATGGATCTCTGATTACCAGCCCAGAATTCAGGAAAACAATAAGGAAATGTGATATTGTCCAGCTTAGTTCAGACAAGGCTGTATTATAAATGTGCATGCTTTATACTAGTAATAGCTATATCATCTGAAATCAAATTTCCAGAGCAGCAATTTTCAAAAGGAGGGTAATCGATGACATAAATTCAATTTCCCTGGTATTGACAATCGCAGAAGCGGATCCAAGTGGGCACATTTGACCTGGGGTCCGTTGTATATATAGAGTTGCAATAAATCGCAACTCTAAATATCATACGCAACTTGATTTTCAACCAATCAACAGCGCGCATTTGGGACTTGCGATTGATTTTTTGACCTGCGTTTAAACGCAACTCTTCCTGCAATGGACCACTGTGCCCCCAACTTGAGAGCAAGATAAAAATGTGGCTTTCTTACACAAGTGTCCCCCCCCCTTCGAAAGTTACAGCAAATATTTATATTTAAAATATTGTCTCATACAAGAGTGAGGATCTCTTTTTTGGTTTGCTTGTTATTTAAAATTTCCTTGGGAAAATCTGCCCCACTACCCCCTTTGAGAAATCATGGATCCGTTCATGGACAATCATATGCCAGTGGATGAATTCCAGACATTGTTTTAGGCAAGTTTTGATCAGTAAATAAAAACAGATAAACTGTGATCACAGGACAAACTTAAAAAAAGGATAAAATTTACTTTAAAAATTGATATGCCTAGCCCCATGAAAAGATCTAATAATACCCTCCCGCATTAATGCTTCACAAGTTTCACACCAGCCAACTTCGAGCAAAACTCCCCACCAGAAATTGTCTTATTTGTCTACACACATTTTTAGGTCAATACACAATGCCCACCACTTTTCAAAATATTGCGGATCGCTTGGATTTGCCATCATGTTGATATGAACCGAAGTTATGCGACCAAAAGATTCGCATGCGGCATGCTGGCTGTTTGTTCGTCACATGTTAGCATGATTTGTTTGCTAACTTCAGTCCCAATAAACATTACAGCGAATCCAAGCAATCCGCGAAGTGATTTCTACGGATTAGATCAACGCGTCGAGATCGAAGACTAAATACAGCCGTTCCCGATATTTTGAAAAGCTGTGGCATTAACATCGAAATGTGACTGAGAGACCTGTCATGACATTTGGGAACAAATTTTTGTGATGAGGTATGCTGGTAATCGGCCGGTGCAAAACTGCATTAGCGCCACTTTTCTCTGCATAATTATTGCAGCCTCTGTAGAAAAATTGAATAGGAATCGTTTGTCACTCTGTCCACTTACAGTTCGTAGTCTTTATCATTTTTCAAACTTTAGGACCCCTACCATGTTTCACCTCCATTTTATCTCATTTACCAACATATATCAACAACAACAAATTATAGGCCTAATTCCAAAACAATATTTGTTGGCAAGTTTTCAATTTCAGTGAATTAACGTTGTGCAGTGTTTCACAATTAACGCTTTGACAGTCTTGACATTAGCATTAACAAATCATTCATTCATGAATTCAACGTATTCAGAGATGTTTTTGTAAAACATTGACAATAAACATCAGGCAATACGAGCGAATTACTAATCTATTCAATGCTCGCCGAGCTAAACTCAGCCAACACAAAGCATAAGCACTCCCTATCGTCATAGCCACGTCCCGGCCAGTAGAGCAGCGGCCAGCGCCAACGGGGCAATGGCGCTGGCAGTGCAGTGCAGTGGTCGTGGCAGTACACCGAGTCGACCGACATCTAACATTTTGAGACAATTTGAGAAATAAATCAAAGAAAATTATTATAGAACTTACTGTTTAGCCTTCCACAATTGACTTTGAAGTCGCTGTCCGAATCTGACCCGTGTTCCTTTAGTTTTTGATGAATTATCGACGGACTTATCAACAGCAAAACGGCGGTCCCGGTAGATGGAGTTTTCTTTTTCAAATCTTGCAATTGACGGTTAGACGTGCGCGCGCGCGTGCGTGCGATAGAGCTAGCTACATAGAGATGTATAGCAATTGCAAGCAGCCAAGCGGCCCTGCTTGCCAACGCATATGGGGGGGGTGAATTAAAACCAAATCAGGGGCTAGGGGTGTCTTCTTTTTCCTCTCGATTGGTTCTGGGTTGGAAACCATGATGGCGTGAGTGCCACTGTTTTCCTTGGAATCTATGAAAAAAGTTTTCGATCCCTTCACTTTTTTTTCCTGTTCTCTCTCTTATTTTCTTTTTTATTTTCGTTGTCTTTTTTTTCTTTTCTGTTAATCTTTCTTTTCTTCATTGCCTTTTTTCTTTTCTTGTTTTTTCCCCTTAATTTATATTTTTTTACTCACTCCTCTTCCCTTTTAATTTGCTTTTGTAATGATTGAAATTGAGATTTCATTCAGTAGATTTCTTTTCTGTTACATTGTACTACATGTATATGGCGGCAGGGAATTTTGATAGGGGTGAGGGAGCAAGACCATGTAGAAAAATCATTTCAATCAAGTAATTACCGGCCTATAGAATATCTCTCCTCTTTATAAACGCTGTCCACAAGTGGGAAAGAATAATTAGGGCCTAAAAAATAGAATTAGAATTTTGAAAATATCATTTGTAAAAAAGAGAGAAATAATTCATGATTCAGGAAGCAGCTATAATAGCGTACAAATGGGTTCAGAGGGGGCTTTTGACGTTGCAGACAGACCAAATCAGGGTTTGTGGATGGGAATTTGACAGAGGTTGGGGGACCAAGACAACCAATAGTGAATTCATTTTGAACAAAATATGGGGCATTGCAAGAAACTTGCAATCGAAGCAATCGAATGCAAATCAATTTCAGACTCCAAAATCATGAGAGTCATACTTTTCATTGCAAACTTGCAACTGATCCATAAAAAAAATCCAAATTGTTATGTTCTAGACAAACTTAATGTTTATCATCACCTGTAAATTTGCATCTGATCGAATTTTGGGATTGATTGCAAATATCTTCTTGGAACAATATATAGTTCTTTTTATAAAAAGCGGCCATAAACAAGCAAAATGATTATAAAAATAAAATAAAACTTATTGATTAAAAATCAAAACCCTTATTATCAAAAAAAGATTTCATTGACCGATTGATTTTATTTTTGCACCCATTGCATCAGATTTAAATTTAGAAGGTAATATGTACAATTGTAAAATATAACAAATTTATAATATTGTATTATAACCACTGGATCAATAATATTTAAACACATATAGACCTTTTACTTAATAAGGAAAAAGACAATTTAAAAGAATGCAAGAGACCATGTTTACAATCATGAGCGATTACACTTGATTTGGGGAAGCTGCTCGCATAAAAGTCACAGCTCAAATATTTAATTAACTCTAAATACCTTTTAATCTTTGATATATTTTCTTTTTAAATCTTCGGAATTATGTTAATGGGTAATGCAATTGGGCATACCATTCACCATTAACACAAATGGCGTTCATTAGGCAAACACCACTAAGCCACTATGGCTTTACAATTTTCCAACATGATTATATATACCACTAGGCACATACTACTAAGACACCATGTTGGGTATATGGTATACCATTGATACCAATCATACCAGTATAGAGGCACATACTACTGAGACACCATTGAATACCACTGAGACACCATTGTATATCACTGAGACACCATTGGGTATATGGTATACCATGCAGTCATACCATTAGAGGCACATACTACTCAGACACCATTTGACACCACTGGGTATATGGTATACCATTCACCATACTAATCATACCATTATACATGTTATAGAGGCACATACTACTGATACACCATTGAATACCACTGAGACACCATTGTATACCACTGAGACACCATTGGATACCAGTCATACTATTATAGAGACACATACTACTGAGACACCATTGAATACCACTGAGACACCATTGTATACCACTGAGACACCATTGGTGTATGGTATACCATTCATGATACCAGTCATACCATTAGAGGCATATACTACTGAGACACAATTGAATACCACCGAGACACCATTGTATACCACTGAGACACCATTGGTGTATGGTATACCATTGATCATACCAATCATACCATTACAGGCACATACTACTGAGACACCATTGAATACCACTGAGACACCATTGTATACCACTGAGACACCATTGTATACCACTGAGACACCATTGTATACCACTGAGACACCATTGGATGTATGGTATACTATTCTTCATACCATTACAAGCACATACCACTGAGATACCATTGAATACCACTGAGACACCATTGGGTAAATGGTATACCATTCATCATACCAATCATATCATTAGTCACATACCGCTGAGACACCATTGGGTATTTGGTATACCATTTACCATTAAATAAACTACCAATTACCATTAAGAACTTACCATTGAAACACCACTTAAATACCATTCGTGTACCATTTACCATTCAGATCACCATTCAACTACCATTCGGCACCATTCAAATACCATTGGCGATTTTTATAAGGGTGTAAAGTGATAGGAAATTCCTTTATTCTAAACATGATCTGGACATACTTTGTTTATTATCTCAACCCATTGCGTTTGTACTCACTTCAATAAACACAAAATTACTGAACACTGAAGAAGGACAGCAGTCTCCTTTTATTCTCCTACTCTACTACTCCACTCAAGCTAGCCTCCCAAACTCAAGCCAGCCTTCTCTCAACTATTCAAGCCTTGTCATCTTTCCAACTCAATCCAGCCTTCACTCAACTAATCAAGCCTCTCTTATCTCTCCAACTCAAGCCAGTCTTCTCTCAACTATCCAAGGCTCTCCCATCTCTCCAACTCAAGCCAGCCTTCACTCAACTACGAAGCCACTCCCATCTCTCCAACTCGAGCCAGCCTTCGCTCAACTATCAAAGCCTCTCTTATCTTTCCAACTCAAGCCAGCCTTCTCTCAACTATCTAAGACTCTTTTATCTCTCCAACTCAAGCAAGCCTTCTCTCAACTATTCAAGCCTCTCTCATCTCTCCAACTCAAACCAGCCTTCTCTCAACTATTCAAGACTCTCTCGTCTATTCAACTCAAGCCAGCCTTCTCTCAACTACTTAAGCCTCTCCCATCTCTTCAACTCTAGCCAGCCTTCACTCAACTACTCAAGCCTCTCTTATCTCTCCAACTCAAGTCAGTCTTCTCTCAACTACTCCAGCCTTTCTCATCTCTTCAACTCAAGCCAGCCTTCTCTCAACTATTCAAGCCTCTCTAATTGCTCCAACTCAAGCCAGTCTTCTCTCAACTGTCCACGCCTCTCCCATCTCTCCAACTCAAGCCAGCCTTCGTTCAACTATCCAAGCCTCTCCCATCTTTCCAACTCAAGCCAGCCTTCTCTCAACTATCAAAGCCTCTCTTATCTTTCCAACTTAAACCAGCCTTCTTTCAACTATTCAAACATCTCCCATCTCTCCAACTCAAGACAGCCTTCTTTCAACTATTCAAGCCTCTCTCATCTCTCCAACTCAAACCAGCCTTCTTTCAACTATTCAAGCCTCTCTCACCTCCCAAACCCAAGCCAGCCTTCGCAGACTATTATTATTTGTTTTGACGTCACCTGTGCCCGGGAGGCGAAAAGCGAACTGAATCACTATGACCCGCAGGTCTCTCCTCCCGATATAACTGATTGGGGGAATGCAGGTGGACCACTACACCGGGGTTTCCCCCTACTCTTATACGAATAGTGCAGTGGGTTCTTAACGTGCAAAGGGGGTGACTCTCCTCTACACGGGGCCTCCATTGAACGTCCTATCCGAGGGATGGAGTGTTTTCCATTGTAACATAGCCTGCATCTATGAAACATGGGAGAGACGTTTACACACAACGCACTGGCTTCAGTCATCCGCCCGGGGTGGACTCGAACCCACGATCTTTGGTTCGACGGGCAGACGCGTTACCGACTAAGCCAACACTGCTCTCAAGACTACTCAAGCCTCTCCCAAATCTCAAACTTAAACCAGCCATCTTTCAACTATTCAAGCATCTCCCATCTCTCTAACTCAAGCCAGCCTTCTCTCAACTATTCACGCCTCTCTCATCTGTCCAACCATGGACCTACAGTGTGGTTGGTCCATGGTCCAACTTAAGTCAGCCTTCTCTCAACTATTCAAGCCTCTCTAATCTCTCCAAATCAAGCCAGCCTTCTCTCAACTATTCAAGCCTCTCTCATCTGTCCAACTCAAGCCAGCCTTCTCTCAACTATTCAAGCCCCTCTAATCTCTCCAACTCAAGCCAGTCTTCTCTCAACTTTTCAAGCCTCTCTCATCTCTCCAACTGAAGCTAGCCTTCTCTCAACTGTTCAAGCCTCTCTCATCTCTCCAACTGAAGCTAGCCTTCTCTCAACTGTTTAAGCCTCTCTCATCTCTCCAACTCAAGCCAGCCTTCTCTCAACTACTCAAGCCACTCTCATCTCTCCAACTCAAGCCAGCCTTCTCTCAACTATCCAAGCCTCTCTCATCTCTCCAACTCAAACCAGCCTTCTCTCAACTATTCAAGCCTCTCTTATCTCTCCAACTCAAGCCAGCCTTCTCTCAACTATCCAAGCCTCTCTTATCTCTCCCACTCAAGCCAGCCTTCACTTAACTACTCAAGCCTCTCTCATCTCTCCAACTCAAGCCAGCCTTCTCTCAACTATCCAAGCCTCTCTCATCTCTCCAACTCAAGCCAGCCTTCTTTCAACTATTCAAGCTTCTCTCATCTCTCCAACTCAAGCCAGCCTTCTTTCAACTATTCAAGCCTCTCTCATCTCTCCAACTCAAGCCAGCCTTCTCTCAACTATTCAAGCCTCTCTAAGCTGTCCAACTTAAGCCAGCCTTCTCTCAACTATCCAAGCCTCTCTCATCTCTCCAAGTCGAGCCAGCCTTCTCTCAACTATTCAAGCTTCTCTCATCTCTCCAACACAAGCAAGCCTTCACTCAACTCTTCAAGCCTCTCTTATCTCTCCAACTCAAGCCAGCCTACTCTCAACTATCCAAGCCTCTCTTATCTCTCCCACTCAAGCCAGCCTTCACTTAACTACTCAAGCCTCTCTCATCTCTCCAACTCAAGCCAGCCTTCTCTCAACTATTCAAGCTTCTCTCATCTCTCCAACTCAAGCCAGCCTTCTCTCAACTATTCAAGCTTCTCTCATCTCTCCCACTCAAGCCAGCCTTCACTCAACTATTCAAGCCTCTCTAAGCTGTCCAACTTAAGCCAGCCTTCTCTCAACTATCCAAGCTTCTCTCATCTCTCCCACTCAAGCCAGCCTTCACTCAACTATTCAAGCTTCTCTCATCTCTCCCACTCAAGCCAGCCTTCTCTCAACTATTCAAGCTTCTCTCATCTCTCCCACTCGAGCCAGCCTTCTCTCAACTATTCAAGCTTCTCTCATCTCTCCCACTCAAGCCAGCCTTCTCTCAACTATTCAAGCTTCTCTCATCTCTCCAACTCAAGCCAGCCTTCTCTCAACTATTCAAGCTTCTCTCATCTCTCCAACTCAAGCCAGCCTTCTCTCAACTATCCAAGCCTCTCTCATCTCTCCAACTCAAGCCAGCCTTCTCTCAACTATTCAAGCTTCTCTCATCTCTCCCACTCAAGCCAGCCTTCTCTCAACTATTCAAGCTTCTCTCATCTCTCCCACTCAAGCCAGCCTTCTCTCAACTATTCAAGCTTCTCTCATCTCTCCCACTCAAGCCAGCCTTCTCTCAACTATTCAAGCTTCTCTCATCTCTCCCACTCAAGCCAGCCTTCTCTCAACTATTCAAGCTTCTCTCATCTCTCCCACTCAAGCCAGCCTTCTCTCAACTATTCAAGCTTCTCTCATCTCTCCCACTCAAGCCAGCCTTCTCTCAACTATTCAAGCTTCTCTCATCTCTCCCACTCAAGCCAGCCTTCTCTCAACTATTCAAGCCTCTCTCATCTCTCCAACTCAAGCCAGCCTTCTCTCAACTATCCAAGCCTCTCTCATCTCTCCCACTCAAGCCAGCCTTCTCTCAACTATTCAAGCTTCTCTCATCTCTCCCACTCGAGCCAGCCTTCTCTCAACTATTCAAGCTTCTCTCATCTCTCCCACTCAAGCCAGCCTTCTCTCAACTATTCAAGCTTCTCTCATCTCTCCCACTCAAGCCAGCCTTCTCTCAACTATTCAAGCCTCTCTAATCTCTCCCACTCAAGCCAGCCTTCTCTCAACTATTCAAGCCTCTCTCATCTCTCCCACTCAAGCCAGCCTTCTCTCAACTATTCAAGCTTCTCTCATCTCTCCCACTCAAGCCAGCCTTCTCTCAACTATTCAAGCTTCTCTCATCTCTCCCACTCAAGCCAGCCTTCTCTCAACTATTCAAGCTTCTCTCATCTCTCCCACTCAAGCCAGCCTTCACTCAACTATCCAAGCCTCTCTCATCTCTCCCACTCAAGCCAGCCTTCTCTCAACTATTCAAGCTTCTCTCATCTCTCCCACTCAAGCCAGCCTTCTCTCAACTATTCAAGCTTCTCTCATCTCTCCCACTCAAGCCAGCCTTCTCTCAACTATTCAAGCTTCTCTCATCTCTCCCACTCAAGCCAGCCTTCACTCAACTATCCAAGCTTCTCTCATCTCTCCCACTCAAGCCAGCCTTCTCTCAACTATTCAAGCTTCTCTCATCTCTCCCACTCGAGCCAGCCTTCTCTCAACTATTCAAGCTTCTCTCATCTCTCCAACTCAAGCCAGCCTTCTCTCAACTATTCAAGCCTCTCTCATCTCTCCAACTCAAGCCAGCCTTCTCTCAACTATTCAAGCTTCTCTCATCTCTCCCACTCAAGCCAGCCTTCTCTCAACTATTCAAGCCTCTCTCATCTCTCCAACTCAAGCCAGCCTTCACTCAACTATCCAAGCCTCTCTCATCTCTCCAACTCAAGCCAGCCTTCTCTCAACTATTCAAGCTTCTCTCATCTCTCCCACTCAAGCCAGCCTTCTCTCAACTATTCAAGCTTCTCTCATCTCTCCCACTCAAGCCAGCCTTCACTCAACTATCCAAGCCTCTCTCACCTCTCCAACTCAAGGCAGCTCATGGCAACTCAAACCACTTCCTCGATTGCCCATACCGGCAAACCTACAAACATCAAGTTGGTATATGCTCTGAACTACACAAAATTATGAGGCATATATGGCTAATATTGTAAGTCTGCGAAAGGGATTCCTCTGGACCCATTCAAATTACATATACACTCTAAAAAATGAAGTGCTAATTCAGCTCTTAAAGAGCGTGTATAGTGACTGCACTTCGGAGTGCTGTTTTGTCTAGTTCAAATTTGAACGAGGAAAATCAGCACTCCGAAGTGCAGTCACTATCATGACTATACACGCTCTTTAAGAGCTGAATTAGCACTTCATTTTTTAGAGTGTACTAAAGCATAAACTAAAGAGTTCTAAAAAAGACTGGATAGATCGTGCTTTTATAGTATATGATAACTTTAAGTTTGAAACCGATATTAATCAATATTCGAAATTTTGATTATTTATGGTAGTATATAATGTAATTGAAGGGGTCGGTATATAATCAAATTCAAATTAGAGGATTGGATATATCATTTTTTTTTATTAATCAAATCTGAAATCAAACATTCTCATACGTATTGGATTATCAAGGGGTGTGATTTATCACTGAATGTCAAGCCACAATTTTCTTGATTCTAAAATCTCAAACTTACCTGAAAATAATTGGAGTGAAAAGCTGAAAACAAATTCTGCCACCGGAATAAAACTCTTCATGGTTTCTACAAAATCGCTGTGTAATGGTTCGTGTTGTTGGGTAGATGACTATAGTCACATTAGGTTAGGCCTATCCTGAGAGCGACTTCAAACATAACGTAAAATTTATGCGTATGTTTATTAATCTATATGGGTTACAGTTTATTCTAAAAGTGAATGCATCACTTAACAAGTATTGTACAACGCCTACTTAGCGAGTTGTACGCGATCAAATGGGAGGCTGAATGTCATACAATCGTACCGTTGCACTCGAGACGTACCATCCAAAATGTACCACTGCACGGCTTTAGGAGGTGACGTCACAATGCGATTTCATTGAATAAGGTGACAATGCGCGTACAGCTCGCTGGCTAAATGCGCAATGCTGTCCAAGATCATGTGCGCTTGTGGGCCCGGCTTGTGGGATTTTGCTTTTCGCTTTCAATATTTTTGCTCCCTTTTCATAGATTACTGGAGGGAAAACTCTTGTTTTTTCATATTTTCGCTAGATTCCGAGGCGTTGTACAACACAAATAGCGAATATTCTTATTCGTGCAATGGTGCGAGATTTCGCATTCGGTGAAAGAATGAAACGCTCTATTCAACTCGGCTAACGCCTCGTTGAATAGAGCATCTTTCTTTCACCTCATGCGAAATCTCGCACCATCGCACTCATGCCTATTCGCTATTTGTATATTGGCGTATGCAACCCTACTCATGACCATTATTGGAAGCAAAACGATACCTTTGGCAAGTATTTCTCTGAATTGAACCCCTACAAGTACAGCGATAATTTAATAGTCATATTTAATTTTGGCCACACCTTCTATTGAAGCTTTGTCCAAGGTTTTTCCTTTACCTATGCCATCATCATTGGGTTTTAGTACGGCCCCACCTCCTACACCTCGCGCAAATAGGACTCGACACACATAGTGTTTACTGTTGGGGCAAAAAGTACATCCTTTATAAAAACATGTTAGTCTTTTTATACCATCGCAAATTTGACCCTAAACACGTAGCTTTCCGAGCGAATTAGATAACTTTTTTCCATTATTTTAGTGTATTTGACACCGATATTACGTTACGTACGTAACGTGCCCTGTCTTGAAAAAAGGACATCTTTTTTCATGTGTTTGGTCGCGCATGGTATCCACTCGTCGACGCAATGGGATATGTAATTATTGATAAAAGAAAGATTGTGGGTGATTCCATACGTGTCGTACGGGACATTTAGAAAACATTTGACAGTTTTTGACAAGAAAAAACAAAAAATATTCCAGTAACTATAGGTGGTCATCAACTACTACCAGAGTGTAAGAAAAACCAAGACTTAACATGACTTGAATTCACATCCTGTATAATACAGATTAAAAATAGTAATGTGTCGTACGGACGCAGAAAAAGTGGCTTTTTTAGAAACCTCAAGTTTGTACTCAAAAGTCTGTGAGTTGGGCAGATAAATTTCATAGAAACTGAACTCAAATTGACACTCAATTACCCAAGAACAAACACATTTACAAAAGAAAGCAAAATAAACATTCATGAATAAATAAAGCAAATTATAATTTTCAAGAACATTGTGGCGTACGGGACATTCAAAATGTGTCGTACGGGACATCTCTAAATTGAAGCCAAACTTTCTTACTTTATGCCACTTTGACTTCTTCAATCACATTATTTGGCTGATGATAATGATAATCCCATCAAACTAAGACATTCATTAGGTTAGAAACCGCTATTAGGTGAATATTTCTGTCAATATATCATAAACAAAATAATGTGTCGTACGGGACAATTGTGTGTCGTACAGGACACTTGTGTGTCGTACGGGACACTTGTGTGTCGTACAGCACACTTGTGTGTTGTACAGGCACTGCGTGTTGTACTGGGCAGCCTGAATAAATAAACATGAACTTTTTATCAATCAGAAGGAGCATTGCCCCTAAATTCTTGCTTATTTATGAATAATCTTTTAATAAGCAGTCATTCAGGACAATACAATTAAGTAACCTCAATGTATACAATTGGGAGCAATATGTTATAATTTTTTTCATGATGGGAAATGTACAAGTGTTCACAGCATTTTTACGAGCTGAAAAACTTCAGGTTTTGTGTGAAGTTATATTTTAGGGAACTAATTGATGATTTCCAAACACTATTTAAACAATAAATGAATGAAACTTTGTGTAAATTATGGGGCTAAAATGATCATGATGTTATGATTTTTTATATAAAATGTATATCTACATGATATATGTCACAACTGTCACTTTTTTCCCTTTTTTGGGTTACAATTTTTTTGTCTAAAGAAATGCGGTTCTACTTTTTCAAACCCATCTGCATTTCATGAAACCATATGGTTTGTCTTCTTTTCAAGATTTTTTTTACAACTTGAAAAAAGTAAGGAGTTTCAATATTGTATATAAAAATAGTGATCATCAAGGGAAGTCCAAATAGATGATCATGATGATTGATATGATTTTTTTTACATCTTATAATAATTCCACATTAGAATGCAAGAGGAAGTTATCTTCCAGGCTAGGTTGAAATAATTATAAAGGTTTTCTTTTCATGCTCAATGAAAAGAAATTAACCTGCTCTGATCAGTGAAAATCACCAGTTTAATTAGCTGAAGGGATTCACAAAAGAATAAGCCTACATGAAATCAATTAAAATGTTTAGAATCACCTATTTCATGTTCTATGGAGATAAACAAAGTACTTTTTCAGTTCACTTTATGTTAAATCAATTAAATGAATTTAATTATGCCTACTATTTATGGTTTCCGAATCCAAATCCTGCAATTAGATGCATTATTATATTGTGTGTCGTACGGGACATGTCCCATACGACACAGCGTGTGTCGTACGGGACATTTTTTAATAGGACAATAATTGAAAAATGAAGGGCAGTAATTAGATCCTTATGGGATAAATCGATCACCCATAGGTCAAACAAAGAGAAACTCATTTTATGAAATTGCATCATCAAAAATAAAATTGTAGGAAAAACTTTTGCATTGTCATGTGTCGTACGGGACATTGCCAAAAATAGGTTCGGAAAAATCAGGGCTGCCCCTATTATGGATCATGAAAATGTTGTAGATATTATTTGGAACCATCAATGATATATTATTCTATTGACCTGCAATATTTTCAATCTTCTCTTGCTTTGCAAATAATTGTTTCAGGTGGAATTTGTACTTGACTATTCAATGAGCAAAATTATTGAAAATTTAAAATTCCATTGTTCTCCCCCAAAAAAACTATATCTGTCTTCACTTTTGGTTAAACTCATAATTTTCATAAAATGTAGGTATCATAGTAAAATATTACACTACTTATGACTTATTGAAAGCATGTTAAAATTTATGATATTTTTGAAGTTCTAGTGTGGAATCGCCCTTACTGAGCCCGGGTACTGTGGAGCTGATCCAACAATGTAATTAAAGACAAGCAACAAAATCTTAAATGTATCCGATCCTGAGGGAGTCAGTGAAGCATTCTATGATCATGATGACTATGTTACCCTTGAACAAAAAGATTATGATAGAGCCTCACGCAGCAGAGGTTAATTTTGTATATAATTCATTCCATTTTTTACAGTCTACTGAAATGACAGTATCTTGATATTGTCAGGGATAAAAAGAGAGAAGCAAATTACTCTCACATTTGAATGATTTTGATTAAAGATGATTAATGAGTATTCACACATCATCAATTCCTGAAAGAAAACAAAATGCAATTGTATTTTTCATATTAAAAATTCTTCATAAAATCATCTTTTTATTTCATAATAGTAGTATCTCAATTTTAAAATATTTGTAGGATGTATTTGCCAGATTAAATACCAGTGAAATTATGAAATTTGATTCCGACAGACTCTGGTATCTTGACAATGAAATTCCTAGTACCACAGAGAGTTGGTTAGCTGAAAATTTTAAAATAAAAAACCCTAAATATGAAAGAAAATACGGAACTTGGCACTTGGACCATTCTGCCAGATTAGGACCGAGTAGACGAGGCATTGTTATTACTACATTCCTTGCTATCCAATCACCATACTCCAAGTTTATATATTGTGTACCCATAGGGGGGATTCGGGATTTCCCAAAGGGGGGGGGCACATTTTTCCGAGAAAAATTTGACAAGCCAAAAAAAGTTTTAAACCAAAAATTAATGATGTTTCGTCCCCCCCAAAAAAAAAAAAACAATGATAAGCAAAAAAAATGTCTTTACTTTCAAAAGGGGCACACTTTTGTTTGAATGCAATTTTAACATTACAAATTTTATTTTGCTCCTAAGAAGGGGTGTGCCCCCCTGGATCCGCCAGTGTGTGTACCATTGTTGTACAATAAACGACGTGATCAATTTTATTTGACCCACCAATAACACCATGATGTTTTGACAAGCCAAAAAAGTTTTAAACCAAAAATTAATGTTTCGTCCCCCCCCAAAAAAAAAATGATAAGCAAAAAAAATGTCTTTACTTTCAAAAGGGGCACACTTTTGTTTGAATGCAATTTTAACATTACAAATCTTTATTTTGCTCCAAAGAAGGGGTGTGCCCCCCTGGATCCGCCAGTGTGTGTACCATTGTTGTACAATAAACGACGTGATCAATTTTATTTGACCCACCAATAACACCATGATGGTCTGTGCTCTTCAGAACTATCCTGATCATGTAAGTACAAATTGATTCACAACCAAAACGGAAAAGGTAAAACAAATCTACACTTTTTCGCCTCTCTCCCCAAAGCCCTCTCCAGTGATTCTTTGACTGCTTTTATTAATTAGATCTGATATAAACAATACTCTCATCTCTTGACAATCTTATCTGTACTATACACTATAACAACACACATCGTTGTCTTACCAACATTGAAACATCTCAAAGCTCATGTAATCACACATTAGTCAACAATAATGCAATAATTCATATCGAAGGAAATCAACAGAATCAACTACCTTGCGGTGTTCTTGTCAGTAAACGGTATATGGAAGAGGATATGTCGCGAAAGCAAAATTTGATAGAGAGGAAGAAAGCAAGGGAGCATTATAAGCATTAAAATCATTAAAGTGATAAAGGTATTTGTTGTTTTAAAGGGAGGGTATTCTCGTGTCGTAACCATAGCATCGTCGAGATAAGATGAATAAGAAAGAGCTAACACGTTAGGAGGGAAATCTCGTGCCGTAACCATAGAAACATCGAAGAATCAGAGATAACATTACTGTTGACGAGCCAGAAGGTAGAGACAGGACTTTAATAGGGATGAGAAAGATAGAAGGGGCATGGGCGGAAATCCCGGGGGCGCGCCCCCATACCCAAAATAGTAGGGTAGGGGGGGACACAATTTCAAATGTCCCCCCTAATATTTTTTTTCTTCAATGATGGAAAATACATCATTCCAAATCGAAAAAAAACATTATTTTGGATGAAATTACCTTACATTTGGGGTGATAACCTTTTTGTTTTCTTATTCTTTATTATTTTTTTGCTTGTCAAATTTATTTTGTCGAAATGAACTAACACTCGGGATGATAATTTTTGTTATTTGCTTGTCAAATTTTCCAGCAGCTGAGGAAGGGGGGGGGTTATCGTACCGAAACAATAGAAACATTGAGGAATCAGAAATGAGCTAAAGAAGAAAGCTTATACCTCAGCCACATTGCTCTACGGGGGCTTTAAATACCATAATTCGAGAGATTTCTGCGGCGGCCGTAGGGTCGACGTAACACCGGTTCTTTTTTATAGGCCGTAGGGGTGGCCGTAGAATTATATAAATTTATTAGACTAGCCGTAGCCATGGCGTAAAACGGTCTACTGGTGATTTTTTCCGCTTTTCAGATAATATATTTCGATTTCTTCCCGGAATCACAAAGAGATGTCATAAATATCTTTTCCTGCAGGTCCTACAAGCTTGTAATTATGAAATCTAACGCTTTTGAATACTTTTTACCATATTTCATACCATTTTTTATGCTTATTTGGCGCAGCTTTTCAATTGTATCTGCGTTTAAATTATGTGTATTACCTTTTCCAGATGTAGCAATTTGGGCTCAATTGGAGCCAAACAAAGAAATCACAAAATAAAATCTAGTGAAGAGTTGGAGGTTTCCATCCATTTAAGCGCTAAATAGTTTCCAGTGCCACTGCTCTGCAAATTAAAAGAAACATCGGATTCAGAATATGAAAAGGAGAAAAAATAACATTTTTTTGTGTACAAACCAATAGAATCACAACACTTCTAACATAACATGACGTCACGGTCTCGAGGCCTGGGAAAGCACGTATAAGAAAGCCTATTGTCGAAACCCGATTATTGAAGTTATTCTTAAACAAAATACATTGTTGGAAAGCGAAGAAACGCATAAAGCTTGCATTTCTGTGTTAATTATTTTTAAGTTTTCGATTGATATACGATCTGTCTATTTCACTTTTTGGTCTGGGTCTTTAAGCATTATTTTGAAATTACCAAGATGCCGATATAGGTCCACACGTCGAAAATGGACTGATGTCGATCCAGGAGGCTGCAAGATGAATGTATAACACACTCCCACCTCCATTCCCCTCCTCTTTTCGTTATTTTTTTTTTGAGCCGGACTGATGCCGGAATAATACAAATCTTCAAAATTCAATAACTTCTTTATTAAAATATCCGATTTTGATCAAATTCGCAGCATTTAGCTTTGTGAATTTTACTCTATGTATTGAGATATAAATATCTCCAGCCTGGAATATCCTTTTACTGAGCGTGAATTGACTGCACTCCGGAGTGCCGATTTTTCTCATCCAAATTTGAACTCGACAAATAATCACTGCGAAGTGCAGTCACTATACACGCTCCTAAAAAGTAAATTCAGCCCTTCATTTTAAGATTGTAATATGAAGTTTTTGCAACCACTACGCAGATGTTTTCTAGAAGAAGTGAATCTATTGTCAAAAGCTCTTTAAGACAAACGAAGTCTTTGTCGAAAATCAGTGAATCAAAGCAACAGTGTCGTCCTTGGCAAATGACATATTTGCCATTTTTCGTCAGCTCCGAGTTTTTGACGGGTATTTTCAATAGATTGACTATGTTGTGGAATCCATTCCCGTCTTAATTGCGAAAACTAGTTCTTAATCGGATGAACATACCCGGCTAATAGGTGAATATTTCATCACTGTAAAATGATAATGATAACAATAATAGGTATCGAAATAGCGCCATCTATCTAGAAATATTCTTTGATTTTTTTTTCAGAATTGAATACAGAAATACGGATGGCGGTTCCTTATAACAATCGAATTAGTTAGGACGGTACATTAATAAGCTGAACACAACGTAGAACTAAAGGGTAGAAATAGTAACCAATAGTTGTCCCAATTCTTGCGTTAGTTTTGAATACACTCTTAAAATACTGAAGCTAAAAAATGCACAACTTTTAACCAATCCTGAGCAACATTTTTTTCAACCATCCAAATTTAAATTAAATTATGTGTATTACCTTTTCCAGATGTAGCAATTTGGGCTCAATTGGAGCCAAACAAAGAAATCACAAAATAAAATCTAGTGAAGAGTTGGCGGTTTCCACCCATTTAAGCGCTAAATAGTTTCCAGTGCCACTGCTCTGCAAATTAAAAGAAACATCGGATTCAGAATATGAAAAGGAGAAAAAATAACATTTTTTTTGTGTACAAACCAATAGAACCACAAAACTTCTAACATAACATGACGTCACGGTCTCGAGGCCTGGGAAAGCACGTATAAGAAAGCCTATTGTCGAAACCCGATTATTGAAGTTATTCTTAAACAAAATACAAAGTTGGAAAGCGAAGAAACGTATAAAGCTTGCATTTCTGTGTTAATTATTTTTAAGTTTTTGATTGGTATGCGATCTGTCTATTTCACTTTCTGGTCTAGGTCTTTAAGCATTATTTTGAAATTACCAAGATGCCGATATAGGTCCACACGTCGAAAATGGACTGATGTCGATCCAGGAGGCTGCAAGATGAATGTATAACACACTCCCACCTCCATTCCCCTCCTCTTTTCGTTATTTTTTTTTTGAGCCGGACTGATGCCGGAATAATACAAATCTTCAAAATTCAATAACTTCTTTATTAAAATATCCGATTTTGATCAAATTCGCAGCATTTAGCTTTGTGAATTTTACTCTATGTATTTATATATGAATATCTCCAGCCTGGAATATCCTTTTAAGGAGCGTGCATTGAGTGCACTCCGGAGTGCCGATTTTTCTCATCCAAATTTGAACTCGACAAATCATCACTCCGAAGTGCAGTCACTGTACACGCTCCTAAAAAAGTAAATTTAGCCCTTCATTTTAAGACTGTAATATGAAGTTTTCGCAACCACTACGCAGATGTTTTCTAGAAGTAGAGAATCTATTGTCAAAAGCTCTTTAAGACAAACGAAGTCTTTGTCGAAAATCAGTGAATCAAAATAGCAGTGTCGTCCTTGGCAAAATACATATTTGCCAGTTTTCGTCAGCTCCGATTTTTTGACGGGTATTTTCAATAGATTTACTATGTTGTGGAATCCATTCCCGTCTTAATTGCGGAAAACTAGTTCTTAATCGGATGAACATAGCCGGCTAATAGGTGAATATTCCATCACTGTAAAATAATAATAATTACAATAATAGGTATCGAAATAGCGCCATCTATCTAGAAATATTCTTTGATTTTTTTTCAGAATTGAATTCAGAAATACGGATGGCGGTTTCTTATAACAATCTATACTTAGGACGATACATTGATAAGCTGAAAACAACGTAGAACTACTAGGGTACAAATGGTAACCAATAGTTGTCCCAATTCTTGCGTTGGTCTTGAATACACTCTTAAAGTAGTGAAGCTAAAAATGCCCAACTTTTAACCAACCCTGAGCAATATACTGTCCACACAACTATTGGTTAAAATCTGCCCAAATTGGGTTATAAAAACTAATAATTGGGTAATAGATTTGCTCAATTGGATAGCCCAGAATATATATATTTTTACCAACTTACATTACCCAACCAAATGGACAGAATGTTGCCCAACAAGGTATGTCGATGTAAATGCATTTTAAGTGGCGTATTGATAAAAAAAAATGAGAGGGAGGGAGGGGGCAGACACTACAATGAAGCAAATATCTTTTAAAAAACGCTTTTTGTTTTTTTTACCTTTTTAATAGAAAAATCTAAACTATGAGACAAATTTTGATATAATATTTTCAGAAAATGATATAGAATTTCATCCATTTTTATTTCAAGGTCTATCTTTTTCTCCTTTTATTTTTCTTGGTCTTATTATTTTTTTGGGGGGGGAGGAGGTCCTTGGCCCCCAAGCTCACCCCCTTCCCCCCCCCCCGCCCACGCTTTACGGCAATGTTCAGTATGAAACATGCAAATTATCATACAGGTAACTCGGCGTGATCATCAATGGTCGATTATGACGTCACAATGCATCCCAATAGATGCGCATCACCGGTTATCCTCGGCTCGATGTGGTTGGCATGGCAATGAGCGTTGATATCAGCATCCCTATCCCACGTTAATTTCATCAATATATTTTCGCGCCCAAACGAATGATTGTTGACGATATCAATATGTACACGATATTCAATACAAGAGCAGTAGACAAGAACACAATTTAATTACTAACATTGCTTTTAGATCGTCCATTAAATAAAAAACATAAAAATCTACTTTAGCAAGAAAGAGCCTAAATTGTTCATCGGATAAACATAAATGCTTGCAACCGATTTCTTCAAAAGGTAAGACAAAATAATCTTTAATCATAACTAGCTTTATTCGCATGGGTTATTGATATAAGTTACTCGTGTCTGAAGCGGGGTTTTCACGGTTTCTATTCGTTGTTGCTAGTTCAATAAACGAAATGATAACCTAATGGAAACAACAATTATACAGAATTGTTTAATTGTTATCATAGTGATTATCACAATCGTTATTATTTAATCATCAGTATTATCAAAACATGTTATAATTATGATAATTGAAATGAAATGCAATGAGATTATCACCATAACAACATTCAATCAGTTTTATCGGGAAGGGGGACCCGTGAGTCACAGTTACTCATTTTACTTTTCACCCACAACATTATATCGATAATAATATTAATAATGATATTATTGATAATAATATTAATGATGATCATGATGATAATGATAATGCTGAAATTAAAAAAATGTATATTTTGTTTTTTATTATTATCATTAGTAGTAATTGTAGTAGCAGTAGTAGTGGCGGTGGTGGTGGTAGTAGTAGTAGTAGAAGTAGTAGTAGAAGTAGTAGTAGTAGTAGTAGTATATAATAGAAGTAGTAGTAGTAGTAGTAGTAGTAGTAGTAGAAGTAGTAGTAGTGTTAGTAGTGATAGTAGAAGTAGTAGTATAGTAGTATTAGTAGTATAAGAAGTAGTAGTAGTAGTAGTAGTAGTAGTAGTAGTAGTAGTAGTAGTAGTAGTAGTAGTAGTAGTAGTAGTAGTAGTAGTAGTAGTAGTAGTAGTAGTAGTAGTAGTAGTAGTAGTAGTAGTAGTAGTAGTAAAGTAGTAGTAGAAGTAGAAGTAGTAGTAGTAGTAGTAGTAGTAGTAGTAGTAGTAGTAGTAGTAGTAGTAGTAGTAGGAGGAGGAGGAGGAGGAGGAGGAGTAGTAGTAGTAGTAATATTACCATTACTGCTACCATTATTTAATTATTATTTTATCGTTATCATTATCGTCCTCGCCACCATTCATTGATGAATGAAAAATATATACATTATAGTACGTTATATAATTCATATACCACTCTTTTGTATTTTTCTTATTCAGGTTCCACCCAATACAATACCTTGTCTTACATGTCTTATAAGCCATCATGAAGTTTACTGACCTGACTCAGCGCTCGCTAAAAGAACTGGAGAAGAGATCAACAGAAAGAATGGCAAGATTTGAAAGAATACAGTGCGAATTTGAAGATTTACAGGACCAAATTGAAGATAATTCAAACTTCATGAACGTTCGACTATATAGGGTAAGCTCAAAGCACATATGAAAAAAAAAGTTTTCTGTTCAGAGCGCCAAAGAAATAAAAATCAAGTGCAGTCGGTTTTACAGTACTACACCATGTAGCTTTCTTGTTCATATATTGGTCCTGAAAAGGACCCTCCAAACTCTTGTACCTTTACAATAAAAAAATCAACCTTACAACTTTCTTTTGTTATATGTGTACTCTACAAGTATCAAAAACGTACCTATAATTCAAGAGAGATTGAATTGATATTGAATAAGAAGCCTTGTTCTGTAGTGATACTTTCATTCCCATTTTTTGTAATGAAATTTTTTGATTTGATAATAACTTCAATTCTTGACATACATAACATAAAATACATGTTAAATATCCTCTCTTTACAAAAACATGTAAATAAATTGACTACTGATATTGCTTAACACTATAGAATACATTTTCTGTTCTTTCTTTTTGGAAAGCACTACCTATATAAAAAATATTTCAACTTGCTACTCGTTTATTTTTTTATGTTGGTTTGAATCTATAGAGAGAAAAAAGAAGCATAACGCTAAAATTTCATCTAAATCCGATGTAAAATAAGAAAGTTATTACAATTTAAAGTTTCTTTATTTTTCTCTAAACAGTTATGTACAACTCAGTGAAATGCGAATGAGAGAGTTTATGATATATGGTTTTTATTGTTTAAATTATATACAATGGTTCCACTTTTTACCGATTCGACAGTAGGGACCCTTGATTGAACAACAAAATGTTTATGTTTATTTTTATGTTAACAGGGCCATGCTTTAAGACAAATAATCTCAATAATTATATAGTCCTCTATAAAGAGTTTTAATTAATAAATAAATGAATAAATAAGGTACATGAACAATAAATGAATGAATAAACAAAATAGACAAATAAATGAATAAGAAATAAATCGATGAATAAATAAATGAATATATAATAATAAAGCAATATTGACTGGCCTCGGGGCGATACGACATATATCGCCCAAACTAGATTTATATCGCCCGAGTCGTAGACGAGGGTGATATCAATTTAGTGAGGGCGATATATGTCCTTTCGCCCCCAGGCCAGTCAATATTGCTATTATTAACCAAATCAGACATCTAGAGCCAAATCGTTAAAATTTAGATATTTTAAATTTTTAGAATGAGAATCTAGTTTATCATGTTGAGCAGACTGGGCTTCTGAACTTTACCATTGTGACGTAATTGAAATGACGCGTCCCTGGCCTAGGGACGCAGTATCCAGCGTTGTCTCAACTTCATTACCATTATGACGTATAGCACTGCGCGGTTCAAGGACGCGTACAAAACGCGTAGAATACCCGGATGTTAGAGCTGCCTTTTATTGCCCGCCACATTTCCACGCATTTTCTCATTGACTTTCTTGAGCGGGCAATAAATTGGGCCCGTGGATAACCAATTGGAATTTTATTGACCGGCCATTCGATCCCAGTGTTAAGCAGGCAACAATGTTTCAAAGTTGCCCTGCTCAGATGTCTGATACGGTTAATAATATCATTTATTAGTTCGTTTGTTTTATTTACCAGCTGATCAGCGTGCAGGAGGATCTTGCCACCATTCAGAGGGCGGCAGAGGGGATCAGATTAAGATTAAATGGATTAAGAGAGGAAGCAAACACACCTGTCAAGCCCCTGGAGAGAGACCTATTCTATCCAAAAAGCTGGCTTACTATGTAGCCATGGAAACGGGATGGATGCTAATTAAACTAATCGAAGCTGAAGCGATGGATCAATGATTGCGCGGTGGATATCATTTCAATACACTCGTGCGTAAAGGCAGTAATTATTCACTGCATCAGCGAGGACCTGCTGATCACCATCACAATTATGGATGGATAGTATGAGGAAACAACAAAACCATACATCACACCCAGGAAACAATAAGAGTAATTTGCTCTTATTTTTGGCAAAAGAGACATTACATTCAATTTCATTTCATTCCTTTCATCTCGTTTATTTCCATTCCAACATAAACAATTTGTTTCGTACATTTTCATATACAATCTAAAGCAGATACGAACCAATAGTCCTCCTCAACTACTCATACCTGGCCAGTTTCCTGAGCCATAATGCAGTGTGGTCTAGTAATATAGACCCACTTGAATGATAACATGCTAATTAACTATTCAATAAATTGAAACCGCAATATATGTTTCCAAGTAGCAAAACATTTACTTTTCCTCTCAAACTATTTTAGTTTCACTACACAAATACAATTATTGGTCAATTTATTCTCTACAGTATGAGTAGAATGATGAAGACGTACATTTTAAGACTATGTTGATAACACACAGTCAGTGAGAGACCAAAAGCAGTTCACTCCCTTCTTTAAAGCAAGCAGACATCTGGTTTGAAATGGATGACGCTGCTAATTTAATATGTATAATATCGTAATAACGTCAGCAAAGGAGAGGATAGTAGGACGTTTCCGCACCGCAAAGCACGACGGATTCGAAAACACAGTAAATGTATTGAACATACCAATCAAATGACAAAGAACAGCTGGGAGGTCTTTATCGGAAATTGGTGAACCGGCACAGCAGTTCCGTCCCAAGTTTCGATCGGAGCTGACGAAAAAATAGCAAATAGGTCGCTTGCCCCAGCCTGGATGAAACTGCTATTTTGATTCACCAATTTTCGACAAAGACTTCTTGGTTGTTCATTGTCATGAAGGGCATTTGACAATACATTTTCTATGTTCTTGAATCAAATGCGCCATCTTTTCGTTATCATGATTATGTATGAATCTTCTTTTATGTTTCAAATTGATCACAGTCGGCATAGTATAGTATAGTACAGTATAGATTTTATTTTCCGTATAAAAAACACACCCAAAAATGCAAAACGGATGGATAGCCCATTTTCAGTTTAGTCGACATGACTATACTGTTCTTCCATGGGGTCCATATACAATACAAATTAAACAGTAAAAAAAGGTAAACACATATGAAAGAAGCAAAACATATACGGTAAATCAAACAGAATAACAAAAGTGGCATGATGTATGTTGTTATAAGAAAAGATCGTAAAATTAAACAGATTGGCAAGAATTTACACTAAGTATCAACCCTGCAATACTGCCAAATGACAATAAAAATGATAGCCTGTAGATATGAATCTTATTCATTCTTATTCAGTATGTTACGTAATAGACCAATTATTGTAATAAAAATATGTTTCGAAGTGAATTGTACACGTAATATTTTCTTGTTTGTCTTATGCATCCAATCTCTTTTGTTCATTCTTTGCGTTTGTATGAAAAACGAATATGCTACAGTGGAAATCGAAATGAGATGTTACACCAAGTATCCACTGTCACGAATTACGTCACTACCGAAACCGTGGTCTAAGTCGTGGAATGATCGTAGCGATCGGATCACATCGTACCAGACAGATCGTATAAGAACAGTAGTGGCAATCGTAATGATCGTAAAAGTTTCTGACACCTCATTCCCTCTGTATGATTCGTGTCACAATTGAAACGGTGATCTTAATCATGGAACAATCGTATAAGATCATACAAAACAGTTGTGACAATTGATCGTAGAAAATTTTGAAAGGTTCATTTTTATTTGCAAGTAGCTATGACAAGCCAACAGTTGTTTCTTTTATTACGGATTTCACGACAGTGGGAACGAGGTCTTATAGCTTGTTCCCACTGCCACGATTGACAGCGCGGTCTATAGAAGTTATCGCGGGGATCGTAAGAGATCTTGAGGTCAGTCGTGGCAATCGTTGTAAATTGTTAAACGAAAATTTGATGACTAAAATAAACTTGGTGCCCAGTTGGACTCGATCCTAAAGCAAAGTATCGAATGATTTTAAACCAATATATATATATAATGCAATAACAGAAAAGATGGTGGTAGAAGGAAGGCGATAAAGAAACAAATAAAGGCGGAAGATGAAAGAAAGAAAGAAAGAAAGAAAGAAGGAAGGAAAGAAGGAAGGAAGGAAGGAAGGATTCAAAGAAAGAAAGAAAGAAAGGAAAAGAAAAGAAAGAAGGAGAGAAAAATGTACAGTATATGATTAGACAGACAGACAGACAGATAGATAGATAGATAGATAGATAGATAGATAGAAAAAAAACAAGAAAGATAGATAGATAGATAGATAGATTGAAAATAAAGAAAAGAAAGAAAGAAAGATAGAAAGATAGATAGATAGACAGATAGATAGATAAGAGCGAATATGTGGGAAGTGTAATGTCAAGAGAATAGTAACAACGAGAAGGGAGAGAGTAGAACAATAGATAGATATAAAAAAAACACGGGATAAATTTATTGACAACAGGGCCAATAAAAGATAACGAGAAATATACAGGAAAGTCAGTATGCAGTATGACGGAACACAAAAGAGTGTGGTTTGAGTTTCCGAAGGCAAATCCAATTAGTAAATCATCTCCATTTTTTATGATGATATTGGATACGATAGGTTTAGTTTCCTGATTGGTCGTACGCAGGGGTGCATGGATCCAGGATTTTCCAGGGGGCCGGGGTGCACATTTTCCCGATGAAAATTTGACAAGCACAAAAAAGTACTCACTTTCAAAGTGGGGGAGGGGGGGGGACGCTTGAGTAAAAACAGTATATTTACATTACCAATTTTGATTATGGCTGTCAAAAGGTAACACGGGCCGACTGTGCCCCCTCCGCTAGATTCGCCACTGGTCGTACGTACAACATATTTCCGACGAGACTTGATTCAAAACAATATATTAATGCTTTACGCTTTCATGAACGCTTTATCCTTAAGTAATAAGTAATCATCATTTTCTCTTGTCATTTTTTCCCTTCTCTCTCTATCTGTTGTTCGTAGACCTTATCTTTTAAGAATGATATAATGAATATAGGGAAATTAGTTGTATTTTCTTCACCGTACTGCGCATTTTAACAGCGGTCTGCGGGACGTGAATTGTATACGAAGAGAAATCATTGTCGTGGAATATTAAGCTTTCATATAGTAATGCTCAATGTCATCATCTTACCAAGGATAATCAAGGCAATAACGACGTTACAGCTTTCCATCTCTTCAATATTCGCCAGAGTGTGAGAGAGGGGGCTCAACTAGTGATAGTTGTTGTAGATGTATCTGGCCCGTTAATGACCGTGTCTTCTTGTACATTGCACAACTTTATAGTTGTTCTCAGAATATTGTCCGATAACGACGATACGGAGGAATTATCATTCTGTCCCGCAAAGCAGTCGAGTATAAAGTCGCGACATTTTGTTATATTTAACCGATCAAGTAATTTTATTTAACCATGAAGAATACTTTTTCATTGGCAAGGTTCACCTTGACTATTTTACTTATAACAGGTAAGTTTTCTAACACCACATGTGGACAGGCCAGTCAGATCATATATGGTAATAAGCTAATGACAATTTTAAAGGAACTATATATCTATATCTGTTTGTGGATCACTATCTAAAAGTTTCTGAGGGCCTCTTGAAAATAGCCGTTAAAGTAGAAAACTCCAATGAATGATAAAATAGAATGAACACTGGTAAGTACCATTGTACATTGTTATCCTTAAAATAAAAGAAGTTCCTGCAACAGAGTCTCGAGAACACCTGTAATCTTACCAGATTGTGTAATCCTACAGGAAATTTCTATTATTTTGGTGTACATGGTTTATGGAATCATACAAATTTCCTTGAATAAAACACCCTTTTCCCCCTTTTAAAAAAATCGCAACTCTAAAAAATCATGCGCAACTTGATTTTCAACCAATCAACAACGCGCATTAGAGACTTGCGATTGATTTTTTGACTTGCGTTTAAACGAAACTCTTTCTGTAACGGACCCCTGTCTGTTAGATTGCAGAAAAAAAAATCCTGTTTTATGAATTTACAGAATGATTGTGCTATTGGTTTGTGCAAATCTTCTGGGTTTTTATCAGTGTATGTCTATATACACATTAATGGAAACATACTAAATGTGTCATTTCCACTGTTAAATAACTTACCACATTTGTAGAAATGACACATATTGCCATGACAACCAGAGGGAATGAACCATGCAGCGATGGCTTCGATCTCAACTACACCATACCAATGTTTGAGATCTGTCCAGGAATGCTTGGTGAAGATGGTGAGATGAGGCCAACTATCCCGAAGATCATTCCAGCTTACCTAACACAGAGACACGGATGCGAGAACCAACCCAAGAAGCGTCTGTCAGGAAAACGAATATGTCGAATCCCAGGTAAGTTAAAGACGCATGTTCAGTCTTGAACATTATTTTCCATTCTGCTGATCGACATTGATTAAGATATTTTTCCGGGGGGGGGGCACTTCCATTAACATTGAGTATTGACTGTTTACATGGTTTGTGTTCAATATCACATATTTACATGATTGTGAATCCCTAAAAAGGATATTGACCATTCATGCATTCCGCAACATGTGTTTACATATATGGAAACTGAAAATTCGAAGCTTGTATCCCATATTACACATTTACTGAACAGGGATATTGACTGCTTATATGCTACTTCATACTTTGACATACTTATATTTACATATATGGAATTTGAATGTTTACTATTTGTATTCCATATCTCATGCGAATACTGCAAGATGGTCAATCTCCTTTTTTGATTATACAAAGTTTATCTCCTCTATCGAGAGCTCAGCAGCATGTACACACATGTATCATTTTTATAGAAGAGCATTTACGAAAATCAACTCTTGTTCCACTATGTATAATATTACAGTTATGTAGCCATGTTCACTCACCCCCCCCCCCCCATTCTGATGCTGGTAACATTCCCCTCATGCAACTGATCATGTACAGATGTACAACTGCAATCGTATTCTCTTCTCCTTTTTCAACCATAGGGTTATAGACTACCTTAACAAATACGTTTCATGATGATCATGTATTCAAATTCTCGTTTTTGTTATAGCTATCAACTGCTAAGCAAGCTACTGTACACTCAAACGTCAAGGGATGCTCTTTTCTTGTAGCTGCTCTTTGTTATTCAAATCTTTTCAAAATAACGTTTGCTTTCTCAGTGATGTATTCGTAAACCATTCATGACAAATTTAATTGTCTCAATCTTGTATACATCATGAAATACCCTTCCTTGCGTATTCGTGCAAGTTCACCATTCACTTCTCTTTTTCAATCTTGAATGTTATTGTTAGCAAAACTTAGCAATATCCAAGCAGGTGGAAATACCTATTATGTAACACTCGCAGAATAATACTCTCATACATAATCACTCATGTACCATAACCTACATTGCACCCATTCAATCTATCCATCCGCTAGATGAGAGCAGTTTTTCCCTTATGACAGATCACCTATTTATTAACCGGTGTTTTGTCCAGTATAGGCTATACCTATGCGTAGTATGTTGTGTGCGTTATGACACACGCGATTGCTCAGTTTGTCCTAATCTGACTGAGTTTTCTTTTATTTTGTTCTTAAACACACAGCGGGGATGGTTTATTCACTCTTTATTTTATTTATGATTTTTTTTTTTTCTTTCACGCTTTCCTTTTTTTTTTACTTCTGAAATCTGGTATAGGAATGTACAGCCATTCCCATTTAATGTTATTTCTATGTTGATAACGGTTGGGCTCCGCTCAGTCAAGCTCGTCCTATGTGGGTCATGACAGGTGTTATCCATTCACAGATAACTCTTTCTTGCTTTTCATATTCGCATATGCACCTGCACGCAACTGCACAAGCACCTACACATGTTTTCTTATCTGCATTTCCCTTCTGGGGTTTCAATAATTTATCATGGCGATGAATAACAATCCTTTTATTTTTTACAACGCTACAAATGAATATCCTTTTGAGAGCAAATATTATACTCCTACTGAATTCAGTGAAACATTTCAAGATGATATAGAAGATGTTAAATTATTGCATATCAATGCCAGAAGCTTAAATAGGAATTTTGATGATCTTCAAAATCTTCTCGATTCATTGAAACATTTTAGATTCACTGCAATTGGAATAAGTGAAACTTGGTTACACCAATCTTCCCCACCATTGTTTAATTTACCTAACTATAATTTAGTCAGAGCTGATCGTATAGGAAAGAGAGGCGGTGGCGTCGCATTTTATGTAGCCAATCATTTAAATTTCAAAATTCGAAATGATATTAAATTTGATCAAACAGAAGTTCTCTTTATTGAAATTGACAATCTTCAATGCAAAAACTTAATTTTAGGTGTAATATATAGAGCTCCTGATACTCACTTTGATCTATTTTATGATAATTTCGAGCAATGCGTTAGCAAATTAGCAAACGAAAATAAGCAGATATATTTTCTCGGTGATTTTAATGTCAACTTTCTTCCATTGCATCAGAACAATCTCTCTAATAGGTTTCTGCAACTGATGAATTCATTTGGATTTTATTCTTTCATTAACAGACCAACTAGAATTAACATTCACTCCTCAACCTTAATTGATAACATATTTTCTAATATACACGACAAAAAGATAACTGGAGGATTGCTGTATTCCGAAGTATCTGATCACTTGCCTATATTTACTGTGTGTGGAAAATCATTGACTCGTTTTAAACCACCACAGCATTTGATGTATCGGAAAGAAACCCCTCGTAATATTGAAATGTTAAAACAAGATTTATTATTCGAAGAATGGAATGATATCCTAAATACAAATGATGTGAATACTGCATATGAAAATTTTAATTCAAAGCTACAATTCTATTACAATAAAAACATTCCACTTGTAAGAAATAAACGTAAACGTAATACACCCATGAACCCATGGATAACGAAAGGTATACTTAAATCTATAAAAACAAGAAACCGACTTTATAAACAACATTTGAAAAACCCTACGGATACAAGTCTAGTTGTGTACAAAACGTATCGTAACAAATTAACAAAGTTAATTCGTTTTTCTCGCAAGGTACATTTCTCAAACAAATTACAAAAGGTAAAATCCAACTCAGGAGCTACATGGAAAGTTATAAAAGAAATTATGGGAACAAAAAACGAGACTATACCTAAAGATAACCTTACTTTCAATGGTAACAAAATCACAGATTCTAACAACTATGCAGATAGCTTTAATTCTTTCTTCACTAATATTGGTCCTCAACTTGCCACCCAAATTGCTACTCCGAATAATGCTCATTTTACTGAATTCTTTTCAGAACCGATTCAAGACTCTTTATTTTTAAGACCGACAAACCCGAATGAAATCATTAATATTGCTAAATCATTAAATTCTTCGAAATCCAAAGGTCATGATAACATTAACACTTCACTTTTAAAGGAAATAATCCATTTCATTGCTGATCCACTAACACACATATTTAACCAGTCTTTACAATCCGGTATTTTCCCAGACTTGTTAAAAATAGCCAAAGTAACCCCAATTTTCAAAAAAGATGACCAACATGAAATCACTAATTACCGTCCTATTTCCATTCTCCCTAGTATATCAAAAATTTTAGAAAAAATTGTTTATAATAGATTATATAATTTTCTAAACTTCCATAAAATATTAAATCCAAACCAGTATGGTTTTCGAAAAAATCATTCCACGGATCTAGCTCTGGTTCAGATATATGATAAAATTACAGAAGCCATGGCCAAAAAAGAACACATTATTGGTATTTTCTTAGACCTTAGTAAAGCGTTCGACACTCTTAATCATGATATATTGTTTTCGAAATTGTATTCCTTTGGTGTTCGGGGCTCGGCGCTCGTATGGTTTAAAAGTTATTTAAGCAATCGAAAACAGTATGTGACTTTTAATGGTATTAACTCACGGTCTCTTCCAATCAAATGTGGTGTCCCCCAGGGATCTATCCTGGGTCCACTTCTGTTTTTATTATACGTCAATGACATAATCAATACATCATCACTGTTATCTTTTGTCCTATTTGCAGATGACACTAACATATTTTATTCTCATAAGAGCCTTAAGTCTCTAGAAAATATCTTGAATGCCGAACTAATAAAAATTTCGAAATGGTTCAAATGCAATAAACTTTCTCTCAATATTCAGAAAACCCATTTTATACATTTCAAGCATAACAATATCCATGTGAATAATAATCCAATTAATATTAACATTGACAACAATACAATCGAAGAAACGAAGAGTTCGAAATTCCTGGGTGTCATTATTGACGAGAATTTAACTTGGAATAATCACATAAATCATGTTACACTATGTATTTCTCGAGGCGTGGGAATTATTAATAAGTTAAAGTTTATGTTACCACGAGTAACTCTGTTTTTACTATACAATACACTAGTACTTCCTTACATAACATATTGTAATATTGTTTGGGCCAATTGTGGAACTACCAAACTCAACCCTATTCTCACCTTACAAAAGCGAGCTCTTCGTATCTGTACAGGATCGTCTTATTTTTCTCATTCTGATCCACTATTCTGTAAGCTCAAAACATTGAAGGTTTCTGATTTGAATGTCATGCAAGTTGCAGTTTTTATGTTCAAATACAAAAAACATCAACTTCCCTCCTCATTTCAAAATTTATTTAATCTAAACAGTACAATTCACACATACCCTACCCGTATTTCTGGAAATTTTCACCTAACAAACCCAAAGTTATTAATAACTCATAAATCAATTAGACACCATGGCCCCGACTTATGGAATAATTTACCCGAAACTACAAAAATGTGTTCCTCACTTTATTCCTTTAAAGCCACTATGAAGCGCAACCTATTATCATTGTATTCAAATCCGCCACATTGACTATACTTGTATTTTTTTTTAATGATGAATTTTGACCCCTCCTCTTCTAATGTAATTGCACTACACTTGCACTTGCACTACACATGCACTTGCACTACACCCTCATGACCTCTTGTTAAAAAATGTGTAAGTTTTACATGTCGCTTTTTTTACCTTGAGGCCGTCGTCAACATCAAGCAGGTCGCTCATGACGACGGTCTCCTGCGTTCTGAAATTGAGTTAAATAATATTTTCATATGCTTTTTTTATATTCAGAAAGAGATTGTAAATGATACGTGTGTCTAAAATGTATATATATGTAAAATCTATGTAATAATTGATTATGTTGTATTATGTTGAACATGTTGAACGCAGAAATAAATTTCAAGCAAACAAACAAACAAGAGGATACCATGCGCGACCATGGGGTCTCGAAAAGCACCCTAAACACGTATTTTCTATATTTTGAAAATGCATCCCTTAACACGTATTGGCGTGTGAAACCCTTAACAAGTATTGGAAACAAAACGACACTCTTGGCAAGTATTCCCTGAAATGAACCCCTAAACAAGTACAGGAATATTTTGTCACGGGTCCTTCGGTCGTTGGTTTTACCTTTTCATACACATCATTTGGTTTAGTACGACCCCACCTTCCACCTTCCTCGTGCAGATCGGACTCCAAACACGTAGTGTTGGGGCAAAAAGGACATCCTTTATATAACATTTTAATTTTGTTTTATCATCCCCGCAAATTTGACCCTAAACACGTAACTAACCTGGCGAAATAGATACATTTTTTTCATTATTTTTGTGTTTTTGACACCTTTATCACGTTACGTACGTAACGTGCCCTATCTTGAAAAAGACATCCTTTTTACGTTTTTTTTTTTTGGGGGGGGGTCGCGCATGGTATCCACTCGTCAATGTAAGTGGTCCCCTGGGGATATTTTGGCCAGATTGCTCCCTGTGGTGTTCCCGGGGCCAGTTGTAAAATAGATCCGGAGGGGGGGGGGGTCATTGGACCCCAGGGGTGAGATTAGTCCGTGGTGTCAGATTGTTCCTCAGGGGTAAGATTGGACCCCGAGGGTCAGGAGTTGGTCCCTGGGGTTAGATTGGTCCTCAGGCCGGGGGTCAGAATCGACTCGAATGTCAGATACTTTTCATGCTTGTGGCCACAATAAGTATTAATTTCTTCAACTGAACCCAATTAATATTTGCATGTCAATAAATTTCAATAAAAAAACAATATTCATTGAAAAACGACTAGAATGCAAATGATTTCCATTAGAAAAAAATGTAGCTTGATTTTTCCACGTTCTCTTTCCTCTCTTTCCGTATTTAAAACTTAACGATATTAAATATCCATTTTTTAATTTTCAAGGGGATCCACACTTTACAAGCATTGCATTATTGTATCCCCTCATTTTCATTTCCGTATGCTCTATTGTTTACTGCTTTTTAAAATTTTAAGAAATTCAATTTAATCTCATTCATATAACTTTTTTGGATGGAAATGAAATAAAGAATTTTTGTGGAATTGAATCTATCACTTTAAGAAATTGAACTAGAGACTATAGGCCAACACGTACATACGTGATTTTTTTTTACAGATTGTCATAGTAATCCATGTGAAAACGGCTGGTGTGAGGAGACTATGATCGGTTTCAAATGCCATAGTCCAGCAGAAAATTCTGGTAGGTGATAATTAAATGTTTTGATTTGACAAGAATCTTGTCATCTTTACCAGAAAAGTGTGGACTTGTGTACGGATCTATATGGGAGGTCTGGACAGCATCACTACACGGGATGAAAAACACATACATGTTAGATACTAATGTTCTTTAAAACAAAAATCAACGTATATGAGAAAACAGAATAAAAATTACAACAATAATAATGCATTAACTAATACAAACTGAGGGTGATACAAGTACAAGTTTGGAGGGGAGGGGCACTTTGTTTTACCGAAAAGGGCTAAGAAAAATTACAATAAATTGTGCATTCTTGCACAATTTAAAAAAAATCCATATTTTATTGTTCGAAATAGACACCAGAAATGAAATACTCCGAAAATTTGTTTTGACCAATTGATCGTGGGCCCGGCAGCCGCTGTGCAGCGCCAGATCGACGAGGCTCTATCCCTTTATTGTTGAACGCCAAACAGGGTAGCAGCAACTCCCATCTTTTAACGTCTGTTGGTCTGACGCGGCCGGGGTTTGAACCCCCGACCTCCCGGTTGTGAGATCGATGGGTTTTCGATGGTTATCGATGGGTTTTCCTGTTCTTAGCACTTATGCTATGTAAGGAAATTCAAAGTAGTTAATTGGAAGATTTTCAGTAATGAATATGAATCAGGGAGTAGCGTAGATAGGCATATTGGCTGTTTGCTTCTTCCTCACATCCCATTCATTACCTTATGTAATTTTCATTCTTATTTAACTTTATTTAGGAATCATTGGATTGACCCCCCAATACAGTATCGTATTTGTTATAGAGATGTGAAATAAATGAATTGTTGATAAACGGCGATAAGAGCACGCCACTTCTTTATGTTTGTATAGGGCCTACTCTAAGTCATATTACACAGCAAAAACTGTGGTGTTAACCGGTGTACATAGAGGACCACACCAGTTATTTTACACCGGTGTTAAATTGGTGGTGTTAGTTTTACACCTATAGGTGTTATTACAACACCTTTTGTTGTTACATTTACACTCTTTGGTGTTATGTTTAATCTCTAGGGTGTAATTTTAACACCTCAGGGTGTGGTCCTCTATTAACAATTGGTGTCAGTTTTAACACTGCAGTTTTTACAGTGTATATTCACCATATTTGAGAGGGGGAAATCTCTCTCTCTATTTTGCAGCCACTCTTCCTCGTTCTGTGACGACTACCATGACTAGAAGACAGAATGTTAACACCAACGCATCAACTTCTTCTCCAGAACCCAAGACAACCTCTCCCAAACCACAAACCACTCTACCAAGTAAGTCCAGGGTTAGTGATTAATCTTACGCTTGATTTTCATGAATAATTGTACATTGTACTCAAAGTAATCAATCGTTAAAAGAATGTTCTACAATTAATGCTAAGTTTTGTGTTACCGCCCCCCCCCCCATTAAGGTTCAAGACGAATGTCCTTATATATCCTTACATTGTTTGGATTGAACATTAGCTTGTACACTGTAAAAAGGCTGCTTTGAAATTTAAAGCCCATCACTATGGCAACTATATATATTGCTTATCTTTTAGGCAATCTGTTTGATCTTTTAAACAAGTTGAAGTTTTAGATTTTTGGGGGGAAGTATATAGGCCTAAACAATCGTTAAAAACTAATTGATGTTAGAAAGACGGGCTTAAATTTAATTGCTATTTAAACTTTTAGACAACATGAAGAGCAGTTTAAAATTTTCAACAAGTTGATTTTAAATGTTTAACAGTTGTTTAAAATAAAAAAAAATAGTTGTTAGAGTGACGGGCTTAAACAAGGTGCTTAACATTTTAAACAGCGTTTCTACAGTAAATGGGGTAAATATTACATGGTGCGATTTTAGGCCTGTAACTGATTAGTTTGTGACCGATTTGCGGGTGTTTTAAAGAAGGACTGAACAACCAAAATAAGTTATTAAAATTAATTTTACATTCAATGTGATATCTCTCATCCTATACAGCGATTGTAACAAATTATACGTCACAAGTGTCCTCGACCCTCACATCGAATTCTACAGAAGCTTGGACCACCACATTTAACCCTAACATCAGTCAACCAAGTAGGTTTTGTCTAATCAAGGTTTTCATTATCATTAATCCCAGACAGTTTCAAAGTAGTTATAATCAATCCCCTTTGTCCAAGGATACCCAATTACATGTTAATTCCTATTTTTCCGCTGAAATTGATTGAAATTGTTAATAAGTATCATTTATAGAATTATAAAAAACGCCCCGAATCCGTCTGCAAATATTACTGAAAAAATGAAAACATTTTGGGTAAAAAAAAAGAATATCAACGGTTTTATCAATTATCATCAAGCTCTGGGTCTGCGTTGCTTGAATGTGATATTCTTTTCAAGATTTGTAAGATTAAGGCCGTATTGGAGAAATCTAACTCATGGAATTTTCCACATCGATTCTCAACATTCAGTTTTATCTAATTTATCTGTGACGGTATACACGATATTGTGATTGTTTATTCTCGCCACTTTGAACTTGAAAAGGTATTTAATATTAACCACATGGCAGCCAACAAACCTGAATTGGGTGAAATTTACACGACATGATAAAATATATAATGTCCATCTATACACAGCACTGTTACAATGTGCATATATATACGTTTTGAAACATACATACATACATACATTTAATATTTATATAGCGCTTTTCCATGTAAACATGCTCAAAGCGCTTTACAGTATCATATTATAATTATGTTGAATATTCTGCTCTCCAACAACGTCAAAGAATTCATCCTACCAAATAACCATTCACCTGTGGGTAAATTTCTTGCTGAAGGAAAATACGCCATGGCTAGGATTCGAACCCACGACACTCTGATTGAAAGATAAGAGTCTTACCCACTAGATCACGACACCCACACAAGTAATTTTCATTGTACCTTCAGATCATGATCAAAGATGAACAACAAAATATAATGGAAAGAAAGAAAGAAAGAAAGAGAAACTAAAATAAGAGAAAGAACAGGTAACAGCACAAGGGGTGGGGTAGGCAGGTTAACGTAGTTGAGAGATCTTGGGAGATTTTTCCTGAAAATTACTTTTATTATCCAAGAAGAGTTCAAAAGGAAATTCGATCTTGAGGTACTATGAGAGCGCACATGCCAAAAAGGGTCATATTTTATTCTATGTTGCTCTTTCTGCTCTAGGCCTTGATGCCTGTTTCTGTCAAGCCTTGTAGAAATGGAGGTACTGGCTCGAGCACAGCACCCTCTGTGTATGAGTGCACATGTAACGCAGGACACACTGGAACGCACTGCAAATTAGTATGCAATTGAGAAAAAAGAAAGTGAATAAAATCTCGTATAAAATTCACTAGATTAAGAGAGAATTTGTCTTGTTTGGTAACTTTAATCCCTTCATAATTTGAAATATATGTTAACTATAAATTCAGAAGACAGGAGTGAAAAGCGATTGAAAATTCATTCTGTTTAATCTCTCATCCTATACAGCGATTGTAACGAATTATACGTCACAAATGTCCTCGACCATCACATCGAATTCTACAGAAGCTTGGACCACCATATTTCAGCCAAATACCAGTCAACCAAGTAGGTTTTGTCTAATCAAGGTTTTCATTAGTTATAATCAATCCCCTTTGTTAAGAATAACCAATTACATATTAATTCCTATTTCCGCTGAAATTGATTGAAATTGTTAATATCATTTATAGAATGATAAAAACGCCCTGATTCCTTCATTGCAGCACAATGTGTGTAAATTTCTTGCTGAGGGAAAAACACACCATGGCTGGGATTCGAATCCACGTCCCTCTGATTGAAAGACGAGAGTCGTAACCGCTAGGCCACGACGCCCCACAAGCAATTTTCATTGTACCTTCAGATCATGATAAAAGATTAACAACAAAATATAATGGGAAGAAAGAAAGAAAAAAAAGAAAGAAAGAGAGAAAGAAAAACTAAAATAAGAGAAAGAACAGGTAACAGCACAAGGGGGTGGGGGTAGGCAGGTTAACGTAGTAAGAGATTTTGGAGATTTTTCCTGAAAATTGCTTTATCCATAGGCGGAACCAGGGGTGCCCGAGGGGCCCGGGCCCCTCTATTGGCGGAGCAAAAAAAAGGAAAAAGAAAGGAGAAAAAGGAAGGAAAAGAAAGGATAAAAAAAGAAAAGGAGGAAGACGAGTGAATAAAATAAGATGAGAGGAGGACTTGGAAAAATATCTTTTGTGTCACTATATAAAATTTTCGCTCGCGCTCCGCGCTCGCATTGCCTGTTAGGGGATTCACATATTTTGTTCAACATGGAGCTTAAATATCTAGTTTTGGAAGTCAATATACAAAACATATTTCTCCTCGGAAATCGAACTTTTATTATTTTGTGTGATTTACAAATTGATTTTTAAAAAGTGTTCTGTAAAAATGTCAGTTTTATGGTCTGAATAATAACATTTTCTGCTCGCGCTGCGCGCTCGCGAATTTTGATTCATCAGGTACCTACTATTTTCATGTATTCCATAAAGTTTTCAAAATATCCCTTTTCAGGTCTGATTGTCAAAACGTATCAGCTAGCGCTGCCATGCTTGCATTTTGATTGGCGGGTTATGTATGTCTCAATATTGATTATATAACAAACTACTTAAATTCCCTTTTCATAACAGTTTATCAAAAATTTTGGCTCGCGATTTGCGCTCGCATTAATAATAAATATATCACTGATTACTGATGCATCCTGTTCATAATGATAAAAGTGCTTGAAATGTACAGTTTTGAGGCCATAATATCATCAGATTCCGCGCCCTCATTATGCATTAATAAAATAAGATATCAATTTAATAATTAAATTGTCCCTTTGTATAATCTCGCGCTTAGCAAGAGGAATAGGAAGATAGTCATCATATTCATATGATAACATGTAGGATGTCCCGGTCCTATGTCTCAAAGTAATAATAATGAAAAATATCAGCTCTTTATAAAGTGCGATTTATATCCACCTTTATTTTCCTACAAAGTGCTTGAAATATAAAGCTGAAATTGATCCCTTTTTCAGATCGGAATATCAAATATTTTAAGCTCGCGCTTCGCGCTCGCTTTTATTTTCATGATAAAAGATGTATTTAGAATGCCTAGATTCTAGGTCTAAATCTGAGAGACACGCGCGCATGTTCATTCAGTTATCCAGTTTCAGATCACAATATCAACATTTTTTCTGCTCGCTCTTTGTGCTCGAATTATTAATGTAGGAAGGTCCCCTATTTCTCATCCTTTTCATGATTTACAAAACATGAATAGAGTGTCCCGTTCTAGGTCAATATCCAGACTTTTTCCGCTCGCGCTTTGCGCTCGTATCAATTGTTTAGTTATATATCTATCCTGTTCACGATTAAAAAACTGATTAAAATTTTCCATTCTTTATGTAGAAATGTCAATTTTTTTCAGCTCGCGCTCGCATTATTTGATTTTTGAAATATTTAACGTCTTTTTGGCTAACTGCAAGCAGTCTTTAACAGGTAGGCCTACCTTTTCGATCAGTTTAAAACGTGTATCAAAAATTTCAGCTCGCGCTTCGCATTTTTAGTTTTCATTTAGTGCACATCTTTTTCAGGATAAAAATTTTGCCCAGAATGTTCAAATTTTAGGACAAAATAATACATTTCAAAAAAAAATTGCTCGCGCTTGGCGCTCGCATCATAAATAAGGTTTATGATATTATATGTTTGTGTTGATTTATAGAATAAAGCTAAGAAGTGACTTATAGGACCACCCCCTTCAAAGAAACAAACAGAAATCATCTTCGAGCGGCCGATCGGGAAAATGTGGCTGAAAAAAATCCGGGCACCCCAACCCTTCCTATTGGCGAAGGCTGGATCCGCCCCTGTTTATCCAAGAAGAGTTCAAAAGAAAATTCGATCTTGAGGTCCAATGAGAGCATGCATGCCATTCACCCATCGCCAAACAAAAAAGGGTTATTTTTTATTCTATTTTGCTCTTTCTATTCTAGGCCTTGATGCCTGTTTCTTCAAACCTTGTAGAAATGGAGGTACTTGCTCGACCACAGCACCGTCGGTGTATAAGTGCACATGTAACGCAGGACACACTGGAACGCACTGTGAATTTTGTAAGTGTGCAATTGAGAAAAAGATTTGCTCCCTATAAAAAATGAATAAAATATCAGAATAAATTCGCTAGATTAAGAGAAAATATCTCTTGTTTGAAATCTTAAATCCCTTCATGATATTTGAAATATATATAACCACAAATTCACAAGACACTACCAAGGGAGTGAAAAGCAATTGAAAAGTCACTTTTAAGTCATTTTACATATCCTGTGGGGGAGGCCGGGGCACTCAAGTATGATGTAAGAATGGGTATATGAAGCCCTTTGGACGCTCTCTTTACGCTGTTCCCAAGATTGAGCAACCCGTTTTCCCCCCGTTTACAGGCTAAGCATTTTCAGGCGTCAGTTCTCAACCCCCCCCCCCCCCCCATTTCATGAGGTTAAAATCCAGTTCCCAAACTCCCCTGAGTCAGATACATTATTGACGTCGATAGACGTGAACAGGGTGGTTTATTTATGACAATTTTCTGTCCAAATTTTTCATGTTTGCAGCTATCTGTCCTAAAGATTGGTTTTACTACGGAAACAAGTGCTACGTATACCTGTCTCAAAACAGAACATGGGGAATGGCTATTCAAGCGTGCAGCTCTCTGACAGTGCAGTTTCATGGCGAGACCGTCAATCGGCAACCGTCGATGCTTCTTCCAGAGAGTCAAGACGAAGCCGATGAAATGGCCCAACGATTTCCCGGCGCGGATGGAGCGGGAAGGATTTGGATCAATTGCAATGACAGGCAGACAGAGGGGGTGTGGATATGTGAGACAGACGCGAACGGGACAATTTCAAATTACAGGAGTAAGTCTGACACTTTGTAACCTTCGTCACTAATCAACCCCTTTCATGCCTTCTCGCAGGACAAATATTTTGTTCCTTCTTCCCTTGGCTCTGTTTGTTTAGCAAGTAGGCCTGGGGGTGTTTCATAAAGCTGTTCGTAAGATAAGAGCGACTTTAAGAACGACTGGTGATCGTTTCTTTTGGTAAATGGTATATACCATTGACGATGGTTTAGCGCGTAAGAAAGGTTCACCAGTCGTTCTTAAAGTCGCTCTTAACTTACGAACAACTTTATGAAACAACCACCTGCTCTGTGTTTGGAGTGTGTTTTCTTGCCTAAAGGGCTGTTCATTAGGCACTTCATACACTGTTTTTTAAAAATGTGATTTTACAGAAAAAAGAGAAGATTTTGCAGAAAGCAACAATAGAATCATTCTGTAAATTCATAAAACAGGAACCTTTCTGCAATTTGACAGAACAGGTCTGTTTAAAAAGGGAAAAAGGATGTTTTATTCAAGGAAATTTGTAAGATTCCATACATCAAATACCAATTTCATGTAAGATTACGCAATCTGGTAAGATTACAGGTGTTCTCGAGACTCTGCTGCGCAGGAACTTCTTTTATTTTAAGGGTAAATGTTCTAATAGTGTAGCCAGTTCTCATATTTTGCTATTGTGATTTTATCTTTATTTCAGATTGGTACAGAACTGAGCCAAATGGGGACGGTGATACTGCCTACCTAGTGAATCATTATATTGATCAGGCCAAATGGTTCGATTTCAACCAGTTTTCTACAGTCTCCACTCCTCAAACAGTGTGCCAAGTCATTCTGTAAACAGCAAATATTGAACAAGAGATAAAACTACTTTATTGCAGTTTTATCGATTCATATTTCTTAATTTCGCCAGTCATTAATTTTATGTCTTCAGCATTGTCATACATGACACACCGGAAAATGATTATTCCTTTTTTACCAGTTTTAATTCAGTGGGCCGTATTCTGAAGTCGGGTTTAACCTAAACTTAGGTTTAAAGTTGTGGTTTAAGTATGGGCAGCCAATTTTTACATAAATCACCAACAGTAGAGATATAATACTTCAGCTCGTTTGGCTCTCAATTCATTCATAATTGACGAGGAAGTATAAATAAATGATTGTCTTCACCATCGATGAATCAGGAAATAGCACAGTAAACATAAGAAACATACAACTTAATTAAAAATTTTGACACTTTTGGCTTCCCATAATTTTAGCAGACTTAGACCATGGTTAACTTAAACCTGACTTCAGAATACGGGCCAGTAAGTTTGGAAAAGGTTTGTTTTCGTGTATTCATGGCCGTACGCGGACTTTTTTTTCTGGAGGCGGGACGCATTGACAAAAATCGAAAAAAAAAGTTCAAAGCGAGAGCGCGAAGTAACAGAGCCTGTCATGGGAACGCTTTGCATTTTCTTAAGTGACTTTGTGCCCACTTTGGGATAATTTTGTTTCAGAAATTATTTAAAGAATTCTGGGGAAACATCTGCCCCCTCCCTCCGCTGCCTACAGCCGTTCGTGTGTGTCTGTGAGGTTGGATGTGTTTTATCCACTCTGGTAATATGTAACGTTATCATTTTAAACGATTTCTTTAAATAACAACTACATGTATACTGATGATGATGATATATGCCAACAAAAATAACTATGATGATAATACACTCTTAAAAAGGATTGGTCAAAATGACCAATCTGTTGGTTAATATGTGTCCGACCGATAAAATTGGTCAATATCAACCAAAATTTTGGTCGATTTGAACCAATAATTTGGTTGCTTTTGACCAATTTTATCAGTCGGACACATATTAACCAACATATTGGTCATTTTGACCAATCCTTTTTTAGAGTGTAGCTGTTTGTATATTTTTTTCTCGAATTCAGACACAGTAAGATATTCTACATAATAATGTATCTGCTTTTTATTGCTTTAAATGGAAATGATTTTAAAGAAAAGAGCTAAGTATGTCAATAATATTAATGAAAGTATAATGATAACGATGATGATGCATTTAGCTGTTAGCTGGCATTTGTCCACTTTGGCGCAATGTCAAATGGCAATTCGCCGGTAAGATCATATGTTTCCCGTGTTTGCGAAGGCATGAATACTAAATATGCCAGTATAGACGGCAAAGCCGTGTATATTTCGTAGTTTTCACATCTTTCGAAACGGAAATTTAGGTGTATTTTCAACCAAGACACACTCTCAGAAAGAGATACATTTTATTTGACACTATTATAATCTATTTGTACATACGCCATCATAGACAGTACACTATTAACTTGAGTTAACGATACAGCAATGAGCTAGACAATCAAGTATTATTTTGGTAATACTTACAATCAATGCTTTCTTATGCACCATTTGAGGCTAAGATGAATTTGTTTGATATCGATATGTTCTACTTCATTACATGTATAATTTATAATAAAATAAATTAAATCCATATGTTATTCTTCAAAATAAAAATCTAAAAATAGAAATATAATCAAAATAATTAAATTCTAAACGGAAAGGTAATTACAAATGAAGTTGAGGTAAAGACATTTTATGCTATGGAAATATTCATTAAACAAGCTTATAGTCGTAGTTATAACATTCTAATTACCCAGCATAACATCTCTGAACTTACAAGACAATATTTACATTGGCTTGTCACTTTTCAAATTATAACGTTGAAAGATTGGACGAGTGGCATTCGTTTCCTAATTTCATATCCAACCTTTGATAGGATAATGTTGAAACAACAGATTTAACGTTAAATCTAACTATTTATAGTGGTAATATTCGTAAATCCCTTATATTGCTTATTTGAACCTTTCATTTTTAGCGTGATGCACTTCCATTTCTTTAACTCTCTCAATAATGGGATAAACTGATTGAGTATAAAAACGAAGTATGATAAATTCTGTAACATCACTCATTAAGCAAGATTTCATTTTACACAAGCATAGCTGATCAAAATAAATATTAAGTAGATTTGTCCAATTTTGTTACTTGTCGTGTTTTCTTTTAACAGTTCACATAATTATACTAGATGTAACCTGGTTTTGTTTCGTTATCAATCAAGTAAGGTTCCTTTTTCAATCTTGGTAAAAATTTGAAGACAGAAAGAGAAGAGTTAAATCTGTTGGGTTTCGATCCATACTCTTGGAACGAGTTCAGATTGTCAGGCTCGAATTCATGGATCGAGTGCGTCGAAGAATGTGCAGGCGAGGAAGATTGGGACGATTTGCGTGAAGACAGCGATGATTTTGAAGTAGGACTACAATGTGATAGGGAGCTGGCTGGGCACGATTCAAAACCGGATGAGGATGATAAGGACATTGGCGAGGACGATGATGACGGAGACGTCGTCGATGGCATGGAGGATACTTGTGACCCTTGAGATGGTTGATCATGCCCGGACGAACTTGGAGATTGTCTTTCGTCACGCCATGACGTCTCTGTCCTTGTTAATCTCAGAACCTGTGGGTTGGAATTTACGTTACAATGAGTGTCTACAGGTGATGGACACGTCATCGATGACGACGATGGTGGCATTGTAATACATAACGACTGTCCACGAGAGAATCCGCTTCCTCGTCGACGTGGCGGTAGTCGAAGTCGCAACTGCTTCATCGCCCAATCATCCAGACGAGACTTTCCTTTCTGCTTCCATTTTATGCATTCGACATCATTGAGGACGTGATTGATCAGCTCTGCGTTCGAATCGGTGTTCGACAAGGAAGTCGGTCCCGAGTCTCGGTAGAGGAGTGGAATGAGGTGTGGGTGCATGGTGTCCAGTGCGTAATGGAGTTCAAATAAATGCCACTGATTTTCTGGAATACTGTCATCTGACAGTTTCACTGAAGATGATGGCGTGGTTGATGATGATGGATTACTTGCCGATGTCGATTGCGATGACGAGGTCGATGATTGCGTGTAGAAATCAGCAGATAATACCACGATACATCGCCGGCTTTTCGTCATTGCTTCAATTATTTCCTCGCTTTCAACTGAGGATACAAGATTACAAGAAGTACAAAAGAGATTAATGTTTCATCTTGGATCCTTAAAAATCATATGCCACAGAAGGGCTTTCAAAATTGCTGAATAAACAAAGCATGATCATAAAAGCCTTTACGTGAAAATGAAGGAACTAAGTTCCTAATCTGTCAAAAAGGTTATTCAATAAGGCAAGTATATTTCAGCTGATTCCCATATAATTGATATACTAGTATTATATTTACTATATAACTAAGGACGCAGCGCTCTACCTCGTATCATTCGATAAGATTGCGCGTTGCATACAATGTGCGCGTCGTCGAGATTATAATCATGATACAACTATGGCCTATATTCTGAAATCGGGTTTAATTTAAACTATGGTTTGCGTTTGTGGGTTTAACTATGGATAGCCAATAGTGGTATAAATCTCTAACAGTATCATTTAAATGTATCAGCTCGTGTTTTTTCTCAAATCATTCTTAACTGTTTCGGAAGGATAAATAAGTTCGATTTCTTTACCATTCACGAGTTAGGAAAAAGCACAGTTAATATAAGAAACATACAATATTAGAAATTTTTGACGTTTTTGGCTTTCCATAATTTTAGTTCAGAGTAGACCATGGTCTAAGTTAGACCTGGCTTCAGAATACGGGCCTCTGTCACATTTAGCTCTTTGTGAAACACCCCCCCCCCGTAAATGATATAATGATATCATGATTGTAATATAGAGCTGAACCCACCAGAACCGAATACTTTATCTCTCTCGTGGATGTATAGCTTATAGTGATCCGTCAGACTGGGACAAAGAATGTTGTAAAGAAAGGACCTATCCTCGCCCTCATAGCACGAAACGATGTAAGCGTCGTAGAGTTTGTCATCAATTTCTGTTGAGTAAGATACGGAGAATTTTTTTATATTAATTATAATAAAATTATTAATAACAATAACGTCATATTTCTAGCCAGGGTAGCCACTTCAGTTCCGAAAACTGCTCCCAGTGGACCCTGCTTAACACGACAACGTTATTATTGCCCCTGCTTTAGCAATGGCTACCTTGATCGGGCGTTCGAGGAATATTGTCTCCTGCCGGGTATTCATTTACTACATAGAACGGCAAATGTAGATAAATCCCATGCCGGAGAACGCGAGTTGGGATTCGAACCAGGATGGATATCGTGGAAAGAGAGGGAGAGAATATGAAAATTATAAGAGGAAGAAAGGGAAAAAGGACAGAGAGGGAGAAATTAGACAACGAATGAGGTAGTATACAGACACAAAAGCAGTAGTTATATGATACACTAACTTCAATATATTCCATTCGACAGAACATATAAACATATAGACATATTATTAATTAAAAAATCAACAATTGAAAAAGAAAAACGCAAATTATACGAACATAAAGCGGTTGTTGACTTACATGTATATTAGGCAAAAAAGAATCGAATTGAAAGTAAAGCAAAAGTGAGTTGAAATTGGAATTAAATGGGGGTTTTTACAATCGAAATATTTGGGTAAGTATACACCTGGACTAGTAATTGAAATAAAGAAGAGGAAATTTACAAAATTTATTTTAAACGTAATCTTGACAATACAAATGATCGACATTATATTTCGTAACTTTAAAAATTGTTGAAATACACAATGCATATTTTGCTACATCAAAATAAAGCTTATTTAGATTAAATAATTTGAATAATTTTTACAGTTCTCTAAAGAGCACAAACTGTAAATGCTTATTATTGTAATAACCAATCAAAATATTGGAATCATCATCAAAATTACAAATTTTGAAAAAGTAATGACCAAGTCTTGAGCCTTGTGGTACTCCATATAGAATTTGCATATAAAATGTAGTGACATCATGGCATCTTAGCTTCTATTATTAATGCTCTACCCAGGCTAAAGTAAGCCGAGGCAGGATCTAACCATATCTATAAAGTATTTTATCATCTTCAATTATTGCGCCAAGCTTTGCTTGTTTAAATCTTTTAGAAAGTCATATTATGTGAGTATCAATTGCAAGACGAAAAAATCAGTTAATGTTGTCAACTGAATATTCTTTTGACATCCAAATATATACATGAACTTAAATTGAGATTTACATTTATTACCAAGAAAATCATCGAAAAAATAATTTTCGCGAGTAAAATTAAAAACATCGGCTTTATTAAACACTATATTATCTTGAGAAATTTTAAAAAGATACCCCCATAATTTGGTGTTCTGTGATCAGCCACACTTTTTTGACTGACAAACCTAAAACGAGCTGAATCACGAGTGTATGTGCGCCCCCTCGCGGCCGTGCTGTGCCAATGGACTAATCTTTTCCGTTGAGTTAAAAAAGTTTAAAACTTTTTTGTCGGAGACAAGACTTAATGCACTTAAATGTATAAAGATAGTGAGAAACAACTCAATGAAGAGAGAGAGTTGGATCGATTAATAGAACAAAATAAAATTACTGTCTTACCTTCTGTTTCTAGTTTGGCGTGTTGGTCATGAAACAGAAGTTTGATGTCTGTGCCATATCGTTTCCATGACAACGTGAAAAGGAGTACGACGATGATCATTGTCACAACCAAGATCACTACGGTAGAAGTATTTGTGACAACAACAGGCTCTTCCGTAGTGGCTGTCAGAAAAACAAATATATCAAATATAATTATTTTTAGAAAAAATATGTAAAAACTATACAGAAATACGAACCAATTAAAACTTACTATATGCAAGGACCACTTCGTTATGGGACTAAATTCCTACCACAGATGTGATATTGATTTAGTTTTCTACTACCTTTCTACTCTCTCCCTCTTTAAAAGAAGATTGAAACAATACTTTACTTTAAAATATGTCTAATGTATCAGCTTTGTTACAATTTTATACACACAATATTGAACCCTCAAACATGTGTTACTTATATTTTTGTATATATCCTCCACCCATTACTTATGTCACCTATGTTTATTTATATATATTTCATTTCATTTCTTTTATGACTATACAGGCCGAATTATATCATATGCATCTATCTTAATCTATTTTTGTATGATCTATTTGTTTTTTTTTCTATTAATCTGTATATTTTGAAGTGTATATTCGATGTAAATATGCATTCACTGTTTTAGAGATGAAATAAATTGCGAACTGAACTGAACCGAACTACTATTTATTTTAGCTGTGGTTTATTTGCTAAAAAATATGGGTCATTTTTCATTATTTTATGATGGCACCATCATGCCCAAAGAACAAACGACAAAAAATAAGTTAATTAACCCATTGCCCACTAGATCCTGGTGGTCGCTGTACAAATTCTATGCATGGGAATTGCAGAATTCAGCAGTCCGCGGGTTAACAAACAATCTAAACTGGGGTGTGACTGCTAATGATTTTTTTTATAGCCATACTCAAAGTCTTGCCATATAAATCCCTGTCCTAAAAATAAAGCGCACATCATAATTATATTGCAAACCAGAAAAGATCATGGTCTTGTAACCTTTCGCCAATAAGTGGGGATGCATTGCGGTGCGTAAATTGTTAAAGGGCCCGTAACAAGTGACAAAGCAAAGCGACCAAGTCTATTTTAAATGTGTTTTTAGTCACTTTAATCTGAAAATTGTAGTAACTTCACGATAATGTGTTAATCAGAGTAACCTGGAATAAAATCTTAACATTTAATTTCATCAAGAACTACTAAAAAAAAACAGAATGGGGGAGTGCTGGTAAAAAGAAGCAGAAATAATGTCAGCTAAGACGCTTTCCCTATCCAGCTAAATTATCATTAGTATACAAAAAAATGATAGGTGAAATGGGCCGGATATATATAAAATAAGTTACAAACTCCCTTTGACATCATCATGACGATGAAAAAAAGGAAATTTGTCTAAAAATAACCGGATCATCCGGATGTTTATGTTCAGACGAATCAGAAAAGGATGAAACCAAAACGCAAGTATACTACAGTGCGTCCCCAAAAAAACTATACATTTTTAAAATGGCTGCCAAATAAGAAATGAAGCACTTTTTGGGAAAAGACTTATAGATATGGAAAGCCAATAAAGTCAACTTTCAAATGACACAAAAAGTTGGGAAATTATTCATGCTTGAGCGAGCACTGCCCACTGAAACAAAGGGTATGCAAATTAGGGTGGGCTGGAATTAGCCTTCCAATTTCTTTTAGATTTTTTGTTTGGTACTTGCAAAGTTGAAGGTTATTTGGTGAATTAAAGATCAGATGTGATCAGTTTGTTCTTTGTGAAAATTTCATACGTTATTAACTTGAAATTTAATGCATGAGTGATCATGAATTGCAATTTTTAGTGCAGCTTTATCATATGGATCATGTGGATCTCAACAATGTGTTCATGACAGTCAGGAGAAGAGGGGATAATATGACTTAGGTAGGTGAAGTAAGTTGATGGGATAAAGGTCAACAGAACATTTGCAACCCCTCCCTCCATCTCTACCCCCTCCCCCACTTCTCTACTCCTGAGAGACTAACCTTGGCTAGGCTGGGCAGGAATTAGCCATACATTTTTTTGAGAGGTTAGTCCTTTGGAACTTACAAAGCTAAGGGTGTTATGCTATTCATGAGTAAGATAAGTTTGATTTTAATAGGCATATTTCATGAATTACTAAATTGAAATGTAATGCATGAGTGAACAGGAATTGTAATTTTAGTGTAGCATATTCATCTTGTGGACATCAGAAGTGTGTTCGTGAGAGTCAGAGTAATGTGATGGTACATGTACCTGTTACAAGCAAGAGGGCGAGATATGCTAAGACTTGGATAAAAGGGCATTCCTCTTCTTTTTGTCCTTTTACAAATTAATAGTCATATGTACCTTCCCCTCTTCACCGCCACATCCAAATCCCCACCCCTTCCCCTCTCTCTCTGTCTCACCTCCTGGATTGTAGCCTTTCAAAACTTAACTGCCAAGTGACCGGTGGCTGATGGTCAGTTTGAATGATTACCAAAAAATTTAATGATTATGATGATTAATGAAATAATGTATTGGAAAAATGAATGTTTGTTTGATCACATTGCACATTGAATGAGTTGATTTACTAATAAATTGTTGATTAAATGATTGATAGGAAAAAAGTTGATGCCTAATTCATAATTAATCATTAAACCAACATTCTGCTCTGGACTTTGCGTACATGACAATAGCCATCAGTCTCTCAACCGGAGGGGAGGGCGGGAAAGGAGGGGGAGGGGGCTGAATGTTCTGTTGACCCTTATTTCATCAACCTACTTCTCCCACTTAAGCCCTATCTCACCCCTTATTCTCCCGACTGGCCGACTCCCATGAACACATTGCTGAGATCCCCATGATAAAGTTGAAATGCTGCTCCAAAAGAGATCCAAATGATAAAGTTGAAATGCTGCCCCAAAAGTGTAATTTGTGTTCATTCATGCATTAAAGTTCAATTCGATAACTTATGAAATTTGCTTAAGCATCCAAAACTGGTCACGGTTGATCATTAATTTATCACAACACCCTTAACTTTGCAAGTTCGAAAGGATTTGCCTCTCAACATTGAACAACTGACAAAAATTGGAAGGCTAATTCCAGCCCACCCTAATTTTCATACCCTTTGTTTCAGTGGGCAGTGCTCGCTCAAGCATGAATAGTTTTCCAACTTTTTGGTGTCATTTGAAAGTTGACTTCATTGGCTTTCCATATATGTGAGTCTTTTTACCCAAAGTGCTAGATTTGTTATTTGGCGGCCATTTCAAAAGTGTATAGTTTTTTTTGGGACGCGCTGTATAGGAAGGAAACGGATTGAATCGATATACTCATAATATATAATTCAAGATGAGAAATGGATATACAGTCACGTCATCGGATATGTAACTTTGGTAAAAAAGAACCACAGAACAGAAGTGCAGCTGAACCTAACGAAAAAAAAACGATTCCCAGTTCTCTTTTCTTTATATTAAGCAAATTCATTAATCATGTAATGAACCTGGAATAAAAACTAAACATTTAATTTTAATGAGAACTAAGAAAAAAACACACACGGATTCCGACTCAAACGTGAAGTTCTGAGCAAACTGAATAACGAAGAAGTTGATGATGAAGAAAAAGAACGAAAAGAAGAAGGTGGAGAAGAAGAAAACACTCAAAAGAAGAAAACAAATAAGGAGAGGAAGTACAAGGGAAAGGGAGCTGCAACAACTACTTCTACAAAAGCAACTAGAAGATGAAAAGGTATTTTTAAGAAAAAAAAAAGCATGAAGAAATCATTGACCAAAAAAAGAATGGGAAAACATGAAAATTTATAACAGAAGTTAGGCCGTCATCTTAAGTAAATCGTAGTTAAATCGGTGTCTTTTTCGCTAGATCGTACGGAAATCGTAGTAGGCTTACCAAGCGAGAGCGTTAGGTTGACTTTGGTTACGAACTGTGCAATCCGACATCGTACTTGGTACATTCCTAATGCCTCTTCCGTCACATTCGTGATGTTTAACCATGTAGACAAAATTTTAGGAGGCTTCCTGTAATTATGAATAAATCGTTCTGAGTAAAACATTAAACAAATTTAGCTGTTTAATTATTTCTATCATCAACTCTCTTATTTGCTATTATTAAATGTTAAGTGTAATAACTGTTCTGAGAAAAAAAATAGCGAAACTTTGAAATTCAATAATTTCCTATTCTAAATCCAACTTGGAAGAAATTGTCGATTCATCTTTGTTCAATATATTCCTCTAGGTTTTTTTTCATGAAATACCCAGGCCAGTGGTCTAAGTCGCCAAATATTTCACCTCGCGCTTTGCCATTAAATCATTGTTGTTTATTTCTATTCCCACACCCTGGTCATGATTACAAACAGCGCTAAGAATATCGAGTTTTAAGGTTAGTATTAGCTTTTATCTACCGATCGGGGGAAAATGTGGATGAAAATATTTCCGGCCCTCCTACTGGCAAGAACCGAATCGAACCTACAAAAGGTCCACTTTTGAATAAATTGGACCCACCCCCCCCCCCGTAAAATAAACAAGATCATGGCTACAGGCCTGATATCTTTTGTGGGATAGCACTTTAACAGCTTAACGGGAAGTTTTCGCATCCACTACGCATGCGCTTTCTGGAGCATTGGGAATCTATTGTCAAAAGCAGTCTTTGTCGAAAATCGGTGAACCAAATTCAGCAGTGTCCTCTGGATTCTGGACAAACGACATATCGTCGGCCTTATGCCAAAAGGGCCTTAACTGCTTTTGGCCATTCCGAGATAATGGCGTTTATAAAGGTTTTGGCCTCTCTAATAATCAAAAGTTTGTGGTCGTTTTTTTGCTTTTGAAGCCAATTTCGATAAACGTGTTAAGTTATTAAGTTTTACATGAAATGTGTTAAATTTATTATAAAATATTCAGAACCCCTAAAATCGGGTTAAGGCCCTTTTGGCATAAGGCCGACGATATTTGTGCATTTTCATCAAATTCAAATCTTAGGATGATCTGCTGTCCCGGTTCACCAAATTTCGACAAAGACCTCTTAGCTGTTCATTGTGATTTGACGGGTAGTTTCAATAGATTTACTATGTTGTAGAATATCCGTTCCTGTTGCAATTGTGAACCCACCCCCCCCCCCCAACGATGAGAAAACAATGGAGCTTACCCGGGACACCTCTTCCTTTGGGTGGTAATTTCATCGTCTTTGCTGCTTCCCTCCGAGAACTCCGTACCGGGCGCGTTATAGAAGTCGACCAACTCGTAACCCTTGATGGTGTCGTTAAACTTTCTCCAACTGTGTTGGAGGAAGGCTCCGGGGTTTCGGTACTTGAACTGGCAGAAGAAAGACGCGTTCCCACCGAGAACAGCTGTCTGGTTCTTACACACTAGACTGGATGACTGGTACGGGGTGGGCATGTTGAGCCATATACCCTCTGTGGAGACAGAGGTGGAAGGCGGGGAACAGGAAAGGGAGAAGGGAGTGGATCCGGGAGTGGATGGAAAAAGTTGGAGAGAAAATAAGAGAAAATGTAAAGAAAGGGAGAATACAAAATCATTTGACCTTTTTCAATCTAGATTGTGATAACTGAAGGCAATCACGGCACACAGGCTATCCTTTTGGAAGTCATTATAATTATGCAAAGATTTCAGCTCGCGCTTCACGCTTGAATTTAGAGAGGTCCATGGAATTACCACGAAAAGTAATTGAAATGTCCGGTTTTCAGGTCCGAATATAATAAAAGAAATTGTCAAAGCAATTTTCAACATTAGGCCTACTATTATTCCTTTTTTTTGTTGAAAATTTATGACAACAGATATCTTTTTCAATGCCTATCCTTCACGACCTCCCCTCCGCCTCCTCTAACTGAAGTTTACCTTGGACTTCAAGATCGATGCTTCGGGTGATATTCCTCAAGCCGTTGGATACCAGACAGGTAAACGTTCCTTCTGCGTCAACATCCGTAGAATGGAACCTGATGGTCTGGTTGTGATCTTCCAGATAGTATTTCGTGTCGGACTCCCTTCCCAAGCTCCATGAATCGTACGGGATCCCGTTGAAGAACCACTCGATCCTGCAGTAGTTGATGCTCCTGCATTGGAGGACGCGATACTCGCACACCGTCGAGAACACGAGGGGCGAAGTCTCATCCAGAAAAGAAAGGCCATTGACATCATCTGTGGGAACGAGAATTCGGAACATGGTTACTACCTATTTCCCACTGTGACGATAAATTCGCACCACGATTGAAAATTACCTTTTCGTGGATAAATCGTAGTGATCATATAAGATCGTATCAAATCATATAAGTTCAGTCGTGACAATCGTATTGATCATAGAAAAAGTTTCGCGATCAGTTACGAAAGGCCAAACGTAGAGTTCGCAACGGATTGCACCACAATGGGGACGAGCCGTAATACTACAGTTCTCCCTGTCACGATTCGAGCAACAAATGAACGGTGGTCTTACTCGTGGAGAAATCGTAGTGGTTGTATCGTAACGGACTGCACGACAGTGGGAACGTGGTATAACTTATAAAAAGTTACAGATATTATAATACTTCTTCAACAATTTGTTTTCCCCCATTAACTATGAAAGTTGAATTTAGCAAAATTAACTTATTTGAAGTTCGTAGTTATGCTAAGAACACGAATTTAAATTAAGCTTTTACTGCAAGCCGGTGTGTTGGCTCAATTGGTAGAGCGTCCGTCCCACAACCGGGAGGTCGGGGTTCAAACCCCGGCCGCGTCAGACCAAAAGACGTTAGAAGATGGGAGTTGCTGCTACCCTGTTTGGCGTTAAACAATTAAAGGGATAGAGCCTCGTCGATCTGGCGCTGCACGGTGGCTGCCGGGCCCACGATCAATTGGGCAAAGAAAATTTTCGGAGTATTTCATTTCATGTCTATTTCGAACAATAAATTATGGATTTTCATTTTCAAGCATTGTCTCCTGTGTCATGTTTTTTTCCAATGAGTTGAACTGAAATACTTTCAATTATCAATGTTGTTACAATTTCTCACCATGATCATTATCACCATTAATTCAATTATCATCACTTTGCAAAATAGATTTAATCAATATCATTATTATTACTATCATCATTATTATTATTTCAAATATTCTATTTTAACTTGTTGTATTTACACTTGCCAATGAGTCCCATATTTCAAATGTTTAATGTACTATCTTAGGGGGATCCACGCTCTACAAGCAATGCTTTTTAGTGGATCCCCTCATTTCCATATCAGATTCTGTTAAAACTATTTTAGAAATGTTTTGGAACTTGTAATTGATTTGTAATCATTGTTATCATATTTCATTTGTATTTGTTTATATTTATGATGTATGCTTGATTTGTATTTGCTTAAAATGTTGATAATGGAAATGGAAAATAAAACTTGAACTTAAACTTGAAAAATAAAAAAGAAAGAAAGAATCAAAGAATCATTACCACTGCCGTGAAAATCGTTATCATTATCATCGTCGTCGTCATCATCATCATACATACATACAATGTAAGGACCAAGTGCTTGTCCCCTTTTCAGCCCCCCCCCCCCCCCCCACTTAGAGCAAGATATAATAACATGATTGCGTTCCGGGATACATAATTTAATGATATATAATTTGTAATTGTTTTCCGGGACGGTTGCCACGCAGTCAAGCAATGTTTTTGGTGACAACCTTATTGAATCGATAAGTTACACTGTAAAAAAAACCCTGATTTTCTAGGGGAAAAAAGATTCTGCAGAAAGCAATAACAGAATCATTCTGTAAATTCATAAAACATGGATTTCTCTGCAATTTAACAGAACAGGTCTGTTAAAAAAAGGGGAAAGGTTATACATATACCTACCCTTCTTTCATGTAGGCCTATCTATTTTTTTACCATTAATAATAAGGTGATCAATAATGTTTCCGTGTTTTTGTATTACGCTGATATTTTATGTCTTACCCTGTTTTTCGATATATGCCTATTGTTATATGCCTATTATTGTCATTGCAATTTTATCATGTTTTTATACACCAGGACCAAGATGCAAAACAGTAATTTTATCTCTGATCTTGTGAACCTGTTTAAATATGTGTGAATAAATAAATAAATAAAATGTTTTACTTAAGGAAATTTGTACGGTTCCATACACCAAATACCGATTTCCTGTAAGATTACGCAGTCTGGTAAGATTACAGGTGTTCTCGAGACTCTGTTGCAGGAATTTCTTTTATTTTAAGGATAAATATTCTAACAGTGTATAGAAAATACAACTTTCTTCATTGTTCGCATGTGAAATATTGTGTGGCATACTCTAATTATTGTATTTCTTGGTTAATTTGGGTTTTTTTAAAAGTTACATTAACAAAAATAAAGTGACAACAATTAAGATTTAGTCTGTTGTTCCATTGGAAGGTATGAGTAATGGTAGCAGCACAAGCACTTCAATCGCTAATCTTGTTGTAGCACGACATTTGCTCTTGCTCCAGACTTTAAGTTGTCTCAGAGGGTATATTTGCCTGCATTGTGCTGCACTTAACCCAGGTGAGGTGAATGGGTACCCGCCATGGCCCTAGGAAGAGGGGGAGGGGGTGCTGAAGCACCCACTAAGCAGCACCCCCAGGTATTCTGGAAGATGTGTAAAAACGGAAAAGATGTTACCGAAATGGCCCTCACTTTGTAGTGAAACTTTTTTTTTTTTTGCTATTCAAATTTCTCGGGACATATTTGACTTCCACTTTGCAGTGATAACCTCTTTCTTTCTTCTTCTTTTTTTCAAATTAAAATCAGCACCCCCACTTGAAAAATCGTTCCCAGGGCCCTGATACCCGGAAGGAAGAAATTCATTGGGGCCGTTTCATAAAGCTGTTCGTAAGTTAAGAGCGACTTTAAGAACGACTGGTGATCCTTTATTGTGCTAAATGGTATATTCATTGGCGATGGTTACGTGCGCAAGAAAGGTTCACCAGTCATTCTTAAAGTCGCTCTTAACTTACGAACAGCTTTATGAAAAACCCACCTTGAATGCTTCAGCGCCTATGGCAGCACAGCTGAAGCCGGGGTTTGTATCCTCAGGCAAAGAGCGTTTTATGAATCCAGCTATTATAATTATTTGTTGTTGTTGTTTCCGGGTGTTGTTTTCATTTTTTTTTAACATTCTGCTTTGTATACACTCACTTTGTTAACCTGTTTGACTTTGAAATGAAAAAGAATAAATTCAATCAATCAAACAATTGTTAAATCCAAGGTTGAAGTTAGTCATTCAATTTAATGTGTTGAATTACCAATAGCAATAGCAATTGTCGTAGGAGCAAAATAATGTCATTAATCAACAGCATAATCAGCGTATTCATCGAAAAAATATGTCTTTTTTCTCGAAAGTTTGTCACGCGATCATCTAACAACCCAGGCAAAGAAAGATCGCATTACGCGATTAAAATCTAACTTTTATGCCTTCCACACTCATCTATCATGTCTATTGGTTGTAAACACGGGTAGCCCCTCGAAAAAAATCTACAAATATAATTAAAAAAAAATAGAAATGAAAATGAAAGCGAATCGGAAGCACTTAAAGTTGATCTTGATGCTGATTATTTTTATTATATTTATATGAAACTGATAACAGGAAGTGTAATTATTAAAAGATGTTCCCGAAATGGCCGGCCCTCACTTTGTAGTGAAACTTTTTCTTTTCTTTTTTTTTTGCTTTTCAAATTTCTCGGGACATATTTGACTTCCACTTTGCAGTGATAACCTCTTTCTCTCTTCTTTTTTTTCAAATTAAAATCAGCTCCCCTACTTAAAAAATCGTTCCCAGGGCCCTGATACCCGAAAACGTGTTTCCTTTTTTGTGGGACGCACTGCATATTATGATGAATTCAAATGCCACATGCAGCGAATGAGATGTTATTGTTTAAAACTGATAACAAGCAGGGGCCGCGGAAGCGGGGGCAGGGGGCTTCAGCCCCCCCCCCACTTTTTTCCAAAACCGTGTACAAAAACGTTAAAATAACGATGTGATTGTATTTTTTTCCTGTTCGCCCCCCCCCCCCCCCCACTTTGAGAACCGTTCCGCGGCCCCTGACAATAATAGTGTCAATAGTCTGAGATAGAGATAGGAGACGTGCTGATATTCTCAACAGAGATTATATTGCATGTCCACGAGGATTTCGTACACCTATTAAATATCAATTTTCATTCACCTCTTGCCTTTATCAAATACTTAGTAATTTGTATCGTTTATTTTTTATCTCACTAAAAAAGTCGTGTAATCGCATAATTTATCATTCGTTGTTATCATAGAGTTAAAGGGATTGTTTAACTTTGTGAGCAGCCGATTTAAAAAATTCTCAAACCAAGATGAAACATGTGTACAAGTGCATGTATTAGAACTAATAAACCCTGAAAACAACCATTATTGAGAATGAAAAGCTAAAACTACAACGCAAACCCCGATTTTGTAAATAGGCGTCTTATAGACGCCTAAATAGTACACATAAGTGTATGGGATGAAATTAAGATGTTTTTTATTTGGTCACTTTATATTTCAATTTTTGAAGCACTAAATAATTATTTTCGAATGCAATTTTTTCTGGGCTTTATTTTTGTAACATATCACAGACACAGGTGACAAGTGTGACCTTCTAGCTCAGATTTTTTAAAGTCAAACCAATGTTAACCGATCACTTTAAGGGGATGGTATGGAGTTACTACTATGGTCGTGCGATCTAGTGGTTAGAGCATTGAACTCAAGCACGCTGTTTAAGCCCGTCACTCTAAAAACTATACTGTTTAAACTTGTTAAACAACTGTTCAAACTTTTGAAACAAGTTGTTCAAAACGTTTAAACAATTATTGCAAAAAAAGTTTAATCAACTTTTTGTTAGAGTGCCAGGCTTAAACATTACAACGTGCTATTTTCTTATATTTTTTATTGTGTATAATGTTAAAGAAGGAATGTACCCCGGACTATACTATGAAGGCATACAATGGAATAGGGGATATTAAATAAATAGTGAATGACATCATCGACTCTCTCATTTGCATGTCACTGAGTTGTGCATATATATATATATAACTGTTTTGTGAAAAATAAGCAAAACTTTAATTTTCGTAACTTTCTTATTTTACATCCGATTTTGATGAAATTTTCAGCATTTCACTTGTTTGATTTTTGTCTATTGATTAGAATTCCCGGGTTAAAATTAAAGTTTTTCTGGGGTGGACTAGGCTTGACCTTTTTAATTATTTATAAAAATATATAGGGCCTATATAAATTATAAGCCAACTCACCGTCACCATCATGCAGGCACTCCACCAAGGCGTGGACACCAAGACCAAACCAACAGGTACCAAACCAAAGAATCACAAGCCGTATCATAAAATGAACCATGCTTGAACCATGGAGTTTATCTCAGACTTGGTCAGGAAGAGTCTACGAACTTGAAAAATAAGTTCTGTACCTTGAAGCAGTTAGGGAAATACATGTACAAGTGCCTGTACTAGCCAAGGCGATGTGACAGAGACTGCGCTATTCATGTGCGTTCTTTTAATTTAATTTCACTAGCTTAATCAAATATATTTGCCAATCCTAAAAGAATGTCCACTGGTCATCATGAGTTTAAGGATGGACCATGAGCATCGGTTCCTCCTGAACACGTGTTTCACGAACGGCGGCTGATGAGCAATGTGAACAGGGAGCTAGGCGCTAGCAGTCGACATCCACACACCGACAGATTTGATATATCAGTCCAAACTTTGACTCGGAGGAAGGAATCGACGGAAGTGATCCTTGTATATTTTGATGCCAGCGGATCTGAACTGAAGCCTAAAGTACCATATCACATGTCACGTCTGTACTTCCCGTCTATACCAGTGACTGACTGTGCTCAGCTAGGCGCTACTTCCAAAACACACCGGACTATATTGATGAAAATTTCAAGCCATGAAAGACATCCGGAATCCCGGAAAGTATAAGGTTAACACTTGAAACCTTTTTGTTTGCCGAGTATACTGATTTGTTTGCGGAGTTCATGTACATAAGCCCGTAACGCCTCCTACGTATATACCATACCTGGACCATTTCATGGTCTAACTGAAACCCAGTGGAACCGAATTCATTCAGTGATGAATCCATTTTTGGTGATTCATAATAACCTAATATGTATCATCGGGACGTCACAATACAGTATCTCACGCTCGAGTGAGCTTGTTTGAAAGGACGACAACGTACGGCCGGATGACTGGATTTTCTATTTTGGTCGCATTTATTTTTAAATAATGGACAGGTAAAACGACAAGGAAGACATACCAAGTCTGTGGTTTGTTTTGTCAAAAATGAACACTATAAAATAGAAGCTGTCAGAAAATGAAGACGGGCGTGGTGCGTGACTTCATATTTTTAGATCCGGGAACCAGCGGCGCCGCTCGAGAAGTGTGGCGTATAGGGTAATCTCACAATTTATAGAGATCAGTGTGTAATCTAGGGTAATCTGTATACGCGCGCGCGGGGACCGGGGCTGGCGCTACAATATTGCACTCCTTTGAACGTTCAATGATTTATAGGCTTCATTTGTTGTTTATGGACCTTTCTATTTTTCTTTTTTTTTAAATATATATATTATTTTCACCCCTCCCCCTTAATCTTCATGCCCTCTTCTAAGCTTCGTCCCCTTCACCTGTCTAGCTCCTTCCTGTTTTCTTTTCCCCCTTCTACTCCCTTTCTCATTCTTTGGCTTCTCAATTTTCGGCTTCTTTATTTCATTCTTTATTCTTTTTCATCTTCTTCTATATCATTATCATTATTCATCTTCTTCCTCTTTTTCCATACCGGGCGTGATGGATCAGTGGTATAGCGTCCGCGCCTCATAAGCGGGAGATCGTGGGTTCGATCCTCGAGTACAACGTAAACTTCCTTCTTGGTCATGTTGGTAGGCCCTCAGCGTTGGAGAAGGATACTAATGACATGATTATTATGTTATGCAGGGCCCGCTGGTAGAGCATAAGTGGCTACCCTGATTAAATAAATTATTATTATTATTATCATTATTTGTCATTTAGTATTAGTATCATCATGCTTCCTCTAGCCTGGACTATTGGGGATTGTTTAAGAGTACGTGGAATACATATTTTCTTTCGCAGGCTTTACTTCACGTACACAGCACATTCCTGAGGACAACAAGAACACACTTGTCGAAACGTCGAGATTGGGTGGTCCTTTTCAGGACCAACACTTGCCCAAGAAAGATACAATGGTGTACCGTGAAACCTACTATTCTTCTTCGCCATGGAAACCTTCAGAAGTTACACATCCATCGTGAATTGAACTTGTAAAAATAAAAAAAATTCTTGGTAGATAATTGCAATGCAATGAGGCGTTGGCCATCAAAAAATTGATGACCCCGAAATAGTAATAGTTGACATGAAAATGACGTCAGTCGTCAGCCGATCTCAGCTATCCGATATTCGGGGCAGGTTGGGGGATTCCCCTTCCATTGATCACCTATAGATTCGATGCATTGTAGAGGGTTTTCCAAGTACGTTCTTTCAAATGCTCTTTCCAAGATTTTATGGGGGCATGACAAGCCCGGGGGGAGCTAACTAAGGGGTTTGCATGACACCGGGGCATGACACCAATTACGCAAAAAAGTTTTAAAATAGATACAAACTTCTTTGACATACAAAGCTTCTTCTTGTTTGGTTTTGGTTGGCAACCAGTTAAGAAATTATTATTTTTGCCACTGCTTTTGAAGCTTTTTTTCTTTGAAGAATGATATACTCTACCTGAAAAAAAGTACTATTTTTACGGATATTTTTTGTGTTATTTTTCCTTTTCTAATAGCCTTGCTAACATGGCAAGGTTGAAAAAAAAAGCAAAATAGTAATTGCTTTGAAATTAAACTAGTAAATTTCCCCGCCGTTGATTGGTAAATAAATGATGTCATAATCACGTCATAATGTGGTGATATGAAAACGCAAATTTCTTTGTCGTTGTTTGCCAATAAATTATGTCATAATCACGTCATAATGTGGTCATATAAAAATGCAGATTTACCTGTCACAGATAGGTCAATAAATGACGTCGTAGTCATGTCATAATCTGGTCACACAAAAATGTAAAATAAAGTTGTCGTTCAAAGTCGTCAAAATGACGTCGTAACAACGTCGTACAAATAACTCACGACGAGTTTTACCAGTTTTTGACCAAAAATGACGTCATCACGACCGTGTCGATCTGTTATCAGGGTTATTCAGAATTTCCAGTTTTTCGAAAAATCGAGATATTTTCAAGCAATTTCTTTACTGTTTTGTTTGTTTTCCTTTGTTTCATCGCAATTTTCAGAAATTTCAAAGGGCTTTCAAAACGCCTTCCGTATAAGAAGGTTTTCTCCCTTTATGATGGTTTACAAATTTATCCCGGTGCTGTCGCGGGACGGCGACAACGCTATAAACATGATATAAATGCATTCACAGTAGAAAAGTTGTCCTAGCACAGTCCCGGGATAAATTTGTATGAATCCACTCACACTGCAGCAGGTGAGTATGACCTGCGGAACAAAACACTGGTAGGCTTGTGACCCGGCGTGACCCAAATCTGATACATCGGAGACACGTGAGGGCGGGGAATCGAACCCATGTCCTTCAGATTGAAAGACGAGAGTCATGACCACTAGACCACGACGCCCCCACATAACAGTACAGATATCACAAGTGGTTTATATTTAGCAAATTTTCATATAAAAGTTACCTAGTAAATGCTCTCATTTATGATTTAATTACGTTTATGCGGGTCCACTTGTTACCAATCACATGTTCTTAATAATTTATTGCATCTAATTTCACTCTCTTCCTCTGCCTCGTCTCCCCTACTTGCTCTTTCCTCCTCTATCCTCTTATCTGGTTATTTATGTCTATTTATATTTCTATCTATCTATATATCTTTATTTCTATCTATCTATATTTCTATCTATCTATATTTCTATTTATATTTATATCTATCTATCTATATTTTTATTTATCTATCTATCTGTTATGTATATTTCTATTTATCTATCTACATTTCTATCTATCTATATTTCTATCTATATTTCTATCTATCTATATTTCTATCTTTCTATATTTCTATCTATCTATCTATATTTCAAACTATCTGTCTATTTATCTATCTATCTATATTTCTATCTATCTATCCATCTATCTATTTATATTTCTATCTATCTACATCTGTCTATCTTATCTATCTATATTTCTGTCTATGTATCTCCTCCCCTTTTCTCTTCCACTCTCTCCTACATGTATGTCCCATCCTTTCTACCTTCTCTCCTCCCTTCTCTTTCTTTATCTCTGTCCTTTCACCTTTTTAAAGGTATACTGTGGTATAGTTTTTTATATTTTTCATTCTTCGCTCATCCCCCTCCTATATTTCACATTGTCTACTTTTCCTCTAATTCTTTACCCCGTGATTTTGCGTTAATCTTTGGCTTTCCTTTGTAGTCTGATTTTTCTTCAGTGTCCGATCTCCTTACGAACTTCATAATTACTTTAAGGAACCTGCAGACATTACAAGATCTGCTTTTATGCAGGTTCATTCATATTTCACTTTATTTACTGCCATTATCTTTGTATTTTCTATGTAATCAAATGTATTTCTTGTATTATGTTATTATTTTGTGAAGAATGAAAATAAATTCAATCTCTACCTCCACCCCCCCTTCTCCTTTCCTTCCCACTTTACCCTCTGACTCTAGCAATCTCTTTCATATTCTGTCCTCCCCTCCGCTGCTCTCATTCCTCCCCATCTCTCTCTCTCCCACACATATCCTGCACATCCGTCAATAAAAGGCAATATAAAAGGGAACATTGTGGCGTGGGCGATTCCAAAGAATCTGAAAAGAAAATCAAAATTTACACAGCTGTAACTGCTTTCAATTGGCATATATTTACATTTATGATACAAATTGACAAGTGAATATGAGACTGTTCATATCACTAGTTCCCCATGATGCATAAGAATATATGATTGTAGTAGGTGGTATTCTGGAACACTGTCATAACTTTTGTCATAAATTTTGTCATTTCTCTCCGAGATGTGACACCCCTATGATCGTTACAAATCGGTATTCTGAACATTGTCTTTTCCCTGTCATATCCCTCTTAGTTCCTACCCATCTTTTCAGAGGCAAACAAATCAAAATCATCGTTAGTTTCCAGTGGGAGCCCTTCTAACCAATAGGGAGGCCCGGTGGCACGTGGTCGTATCCTTAATTGAGCGCATGTATTGATGTGCTTAATTACAAAGAGATACAGGGAGCTGTGAAGGATTTTTAGAAGAGAGATAGAAAAAAGGGAAAACAGAGGAATAAAGGAGGAATTAATATGTAGGGCCTGTCTAATTTTGGCATAAACAAATATTTTTGAAAATAGTTATGGATGATGAGTAAACTAATACCACAAAACAGAGGAAAAAAGGAGGAATATGTAGGACCTACCTAATTTTTGCATAAACAAATATTTTTGAAAATAGTTATGGATGAGTAAACTAATACCACAAAACAGAGGGAAAACAGAGGAATAAAGGAGGAATTAATATGTAGGGCCTACCTAATTTTAGCATAAACAAATATTATTGAAAATAGTCATGGATGATGGGTAGCCTATCTGATATGCGCCGGGTTATAGTGGGCAAGTTACTGGTCACGCAAAGCAGACTGACGGGCGAGGGCGAAGCCCAAGTGCCTATCATCACTGGTAAAGTCATCAATATGCATATATGGTTATCATATGCGTGACATACTTTTTATTATGCATCATTCATGAGATAACCCTTATATGGCGATTAACTGTATTTTCTAACCAATCAAATATCATCGCAGTTACGTCACCTTCAAGTCTCATCGCTTATTGGTCCGTGTTCGCGGACAGTTATGAATATTTATATTGAAGCTTAGTTGGGGGTTCGTAGAATTTCTACGAATGGAACAAGGTAAATAACCAGTGATGATAGGCGTTCGGGCTGCACCCTCGCCCGTCAGTAGTTTGCCCACTAGCCCGATGCATATCGGATGGGCTAGGATGATGGGAAAACTAATACGACAATCTATTGTATGCTTGATGTTGAGTTGAGTCTGCAGGGTTCTAGTATATGAATATCTGATACTAAAAATTGGGATTATGCACATTTAAGAACCACATATTTTTGATTAGCGCTAAAGAGAAGGGTCAGAATTTATGACAATTTTTATGAAAAAAGTTATGACATCCACCAGAATACCGATCCTGTCATGAAATCTCTGAGAAAAGACAATGTTCAGAATACCACCCCTGAATATCAATCACTTCTAAAGATATCTTGAATGGGTCGAACTCATGCCAAGACCTCTCTTTATCTTACATCTTATTGAACCAAGAAGGTTACAGATAAATGAAAACAGTTACAATACATAAATATACCAGGCTTTGAGTAAGTACAGCAGGAATTATTCATCTAAGGTTGGACTGGCATTACTATTATTTCCAAGGGGCGAAAACAAGGGGCAAAGCCCTGAGGAAAGAAGAGTAATTTTGCCAGTACAACCGAGGATGAATAATTCCCTCTATACTTTTAAAAATAAAGGCCTGGTATATTTGTTTTATATCCTACTTTAATAACTTAGAGCAACAGATCTTGACAATCTAGTTCTTGTACTCGCACATGGTAATTCATTTTTTAAAAATCTGAATCAAGATAGCCCTGCTGCGCTGACTGACCTACCTTTCCTGAAGCCACGCACTCAGCGTGCAGATTGCATATCAGCACTTGCGACCTTCATGATCTGTGACGTCAATGATGGAATAGTGCACTATTCCATCATTGACGCAATTTTTCTTCAGTGGGCATTTCAATTTCAATTTCAACATCATCACAAAAACAGTACGAATATGTTTTGGTCACATGATGCTATTTTTAACTAATCAGCATACATGATTTAATTTATGTAGGATATAATGATTTTCATGAGGAAGTCTTCAAAACCAAGATTAATTTTCACTATATCATCATAATCTCACTCTGGTACAGTTACATTTACTGAACTTTGCGAAATATAATCCGCTTTTACATAGCGCTTTATACATCGGAATGATGCATCTAAGTGCTTTACAGATATATTATCACCCCGGTCATCGGATTCAATCAGTCATTCACGCACACAATGTGTGCAACATCCTCCACTCCCTGGGGAGTATTCCAGTCAGTCGCCGTTGAGGCGCACACAGTACTGGACAAGCTACAATGACTTTCACATCCTACCAGGTAGCACCTGGGTCGAGAGTGGCAAAGTGTGGATTAACGCCTTGCCAAAGGACGCCAGACTATGGTGGGATTCAAACACACGACCCTCTGTTTACAAGACAAGAGTCATAACTACTACACCATGGCTCCTCATTTATGAAAGTTCAAAGCCATTGACCAGTTCGTAGTTACCTCATGGCCAAGTTTCCTTTTCTTCCATTAGGACGAGCACATCTCAAAGCAAGATATTATGTGTTAGCATGTCTGATATAGGACGCAGAAATTGCATAGACAAGGGTCCCGTAACACAAAGGTTAACGATTGATCAAACGCTTGATTTTCACAATTGATTGTACATTGTAGTCAATGGAATCAATCGTAGAAAATCGTTGAATGATCATTGCTAAGCTTTGTGTTACGGGCCCCAGGTGACTAGAATAGCACATTAATGATCAATTAATGCTTTATGACGGTAATTATTACATTTCTAAATTGAAATGCATTCTCAGGTTGCTATTACAATCATGTACTTAACCAACCTGTACTTAATGTCACTGAACGCATTCGGTGCTTTCCAGTGGATCCAATGAAAAGCACAATCCAACAGAATATATGAAAATCAAGACATCTCTCTCTCTCTCTCTCTTGTGTTCTTTCTCCACCACGAATAGAGATCAATGGAACGATTGGAAGGGCGGTAATTCATTGAAGGCTCTAAATTGCAATCATGAAGAAGTACCAAGTAGGTTTTGACGAGTTGTGTGGATGTTGTTGCTGATGCGCCCAGGAGGTAGAAAAAGGACCATCAAAGCTGGTGCTCATCTTGAATGTCAAATCATCACCCCATCTGAGTTCGAATGACCTTCTTCTAATCATGCGCAGAATTGGAACTACGAACCGGCTTACAGTTTTCTTGAGCAAGGCTTTTATCTATCTCATAATGACATCCTAGGAATGGATTGAACGTCCTTAGTTCTCTAGTTACTAGCAAAGCAGCCAGACTCAGTCAGGAAACATGTTCTTCACCACATACTGGCTGTCAAGTTAGGATCTCACTGCTGCTGTGTTGGTGTTGGGGGTTGCAGTGCAGCTGGCGGATCGGCTCGTATTCTCTTAGGGGACTTTGGCATCGAGAGAAGTTGCTAAGAGACAAGAAATGGAGTAGAATCGATTATATGAAGGTGATCTGACCTTAAATCATCTCTCTATAACACACTCACATACACAACTGCACCTCAAATGCCTAGATTCGCAAAAGAGTTCTCCATTTACTCCAGGGGCCCCATTTCACAAAACTTCTTATAATGACCAATTTGCAATGACCTTTTATAGCGCTACTGAAATCAATCTATATGATTGGCTGATAGTAATCTTGTTACAGCTACTCTCCATTTGTTATTATAACAAGCAGGCATTTTTTTTTTGGGGGGGGAGGGCGCTACTTTGCAAAACCTATTGTCTAAATCTGCAACATCGGATTGCAAAGAATTGGGATTTCCAGGACTCCTTGCTTTAGTTTCCTGGACTCTTTGGAGCCAGGCTTAAGGCAACAGAAAATAAGACTCTTACCTTTTGCCATCTATCAAGTGTCTTGGAGTACTCTGAAGAATAGAATTGAAAGACTTCTTCACAGTCTCTTCTAGCTGCATGCCCAGGAGGGTTGTACTGCAAACAGTTCCCTCTCACCAGCATCATATCATGGTGGAACTCGGCAAAGTCTTGGTATGTCGCAGCCTGAGGCAAAAATGATATCATAAGTGGTTATGGAATTAAAAAATCAATGTGAAAATGCAAAAGTAATTTACCAAAAAAGCAGCTGGAGGTGGCGTCTTGTCCTGATGCTGCTTGTCCACCTCCTACAACATAGTCATATTGATGATAATGGTAGTGATTTTTTACCGGATTGCTGTGAAAGCATGAATACTAGTAAGCAAGCAACCAGAGGACCGACACAGTGGGCCTGGGCGAAACAAAAGTGCGCCAAAAGTCATTTTGGGCAATTTCAGAATTTTAATTTTTGTCATGCCCAGCTGAAAGACAATACTTTGAAGAATATTTCAGCAAAATACTTCATTCCAGAATTTACATAAAGGTTGTTAATTTCCTACCTCAAATCGTAAAATGTGACATTTTGCGAAATATCACGTATGATTATTTTAAGGGGAAAATATTTTATGTTTCCTAAAAGAAAAGCCAGTCAATATTTTCATCGTTATCCACTCCAGAAACCTTGAGCAAAAATCATGAAAATTTAGATATTTTATAGTTTAACAAGTGGAATGCCTCTGGCCGTCTCACCTGCATCACGCGATTCAACATAGCAGCAGTGCTGACTTTGAAAACTACTATAACTCACACAAGATGTTCAGTGATACTTGGTTATTCTTAATTCCACGTTTTATGAATTAGACCAATACACTTACAGAGATAGGATGGTAATTCAACAAATACCCCCAATGCGGCCAAAGTTCATTGATCTCACATGACCTTTGACCTTGATCATGTGACCTGAAACTTGCACAGGATATTCAGTGATACTTGATTACTCTTATGTCCAAGTGTCAAAAGTCAGATCAATAAACTTGCAAAGTTATGATGGTAATTCAACAGATACCCCATTATGGCCAAAGTTCATTGACCTTTGACCCTGGTCATGTGACCTAAAATGTGCACAGGATGTTCAGTGATACTTGATTACTCTTATGTCCAAGTTTTATGAACTAGACCAACATACTTTCAAAGTTATGATGGTAATTCAACAAATACCCCCAATTCGGCCAAGGTTCATTGACCCTAAATGACCTTTGACCTTGATCATGTGACCTGAAACTTGCACAGGATGTTCAGTGATACTTGATTACTATTATGTCTAAGTTTCATGAATGAGATCCAAAAACTTTTAAAGTTTTTATTGTAATTCAACAGATACCCCCAAATCGGCCAAAGTTCATTGACCCTAAATGACCTTTGACCTTGGTCATGTGACGTGAAACTCATGCAGGATGTTTGGTGATACTTGATTAACCTTATGTCCAAGTTTAATGAACTAGGTCCATATATTTTCTAAGTTATGATGACATTTCAAAAACTTAACCTCAGGTTAAGATTTTGATGTTGATTCCCCCAACATGGTCTAAGTTCATTGACCCTAAATGACCTTTGACCTTGGTCATGTGACATGAAACTCTAATAGGATCTTCAGTAATACTTGATTAACCTTATGGCCAAGTTTCATGAACTAGGCCCATATACTTTCTAAGTTATGATGTCATTTCAAAAACTTAACCTCAGGTTAAGATTTGATGTTGACACCGCTGCCGCCGTCGGAAAAGCGGCGCCTATAGTCTCACTCTGCTATGCAGGTGAGACAAAAATGGGAATCTATTTTGTCATGTTGAGCAGGCTGGGCCTCTCAATTTTACCATTGTGACGTAATTGAAATGACGCGTCCCAGGCCTGGGGACGCAATATCAAGCATTGTCTCAACTTGATTAACATTATGACGTATAGCACTGCGCGGTTCAATAGGATGCGTATAGGGACGCGTAGAATACACTTCCACCCATTTTCTTATTGACTTTCCTGAGCGGGCAATAAATTAGGTGCATGGATAAACAATTGAAAACGTGTTGAACAACCATTTGATCACAGTTATAAGCAAGCAATAATGTATGAAAGTTGCCCTGCTCAGATGTCTGATATGGTTAATCATTACTAGTATCATTATTATCATTAAGTGTTTTGATATCTCACCTCTAGATTTCTCTTGATGGTACCAAAGTCCATTGGTTTCTTTATTACCTTGTGATATCCTGGTGCCTCAGAAGGGTCAACTGAAAAGAAACAATTACATAGCTTAAAGGTAGAAGAACAAACAATTCTTTCATGAGAAAGTCTTTTAAATCGAGGTTAATTGTCAAAATATTATCATACATCTAGATCTGTTACATTAGTGTAAACCTGTTTTTGTAAAAATCATGAAATCTTAACCCAAAATTGACAATTCTGATGATCACTTACACAGAAAAGCATAGGTGGGACAGAGCATTGATATTGCTTCGAAAAAATACCCGGCATTTGATGGAATTCCGTGCTTATTTTGCTCATTTCTCAGCAATCACACATTTTCTTCCAGAGCTATTTGGCACAGATTTGTTATTTACACATACAAACACTTTGGTGTTAATTTCATTGGAATTTGTTTGAACTCATTTTGAGATTGTTACCACAACTGCTAATCTTTAAAATCACTTTCACAAATCAAGCCTGAATGTTTTGAATTTGAATTAAATTGTTTATTTCCAATATACTCTGAAAATAGCATCCAACCAGCTGAATTACATTCAGATAACAAATGGTATATAAACAGACACATCTAAAAAAAAAAAACACACACACATAACTTACAAGTTACAATGAAATGGGAAAAAATCAAAATGAAATGGTTCTACAAAATAAGTCTACATATATGAAATGGAAATACCCAGCATATGACAGGATGGCCTCAGAGGTAAGACAAATTAGCGAGAACATGTTGGAAAGAAAGAGAGAATGAAATAAGAGCAAAGGAGGGAGACAGGAACAAAGTGTATCATAGAAAAGAGAATTTGATCGATGTGTAAACATAATACAAATAGCGAATAGGCATGAGTGCGATGGTGCGAGATTTCGCATAAGGTGAAAGAAAGATGCTCTATTCAACGAGGCGTTAGCCGAGTTGAATAGAGCGTTTCTTTCTTTCACTGAATGCGAAATCTCACACCATTGCACGAATAAGAATATTCGCTATTTGTGTTGTACAACGCCTCAGAATTTAGCGAAAATATAAAAAAATCAAGAGTTTATCCCTAAAGTAATCTATGAAAAGGGAGCAAAAATACAGAGAGCGGAAAGCAAAATCCTACAAGCACACATGACCTTGGGCATCATTGCGCATTTAGCCAGCAGGCTTATACGCGCATTGCACCTTCATTTTTGCTGAGCGCAATGAATTAAATCGTATTGTGACGTCACCTCCTAAAGCCGTGCAACAGTACATTTTGGATGGTACGTCTTTTGTGCAATTGTACGAATGTTTGACATTCAGCCTCCCATTTTCTCGCGTACAACAAGCCAAGTAGGCGTTGTACAATACAAGACATTCCCTTTTCCATAATCACACGAATTTACCAGTTGTTTGGTTGTTGCTTGCGAGGCTGTAAGAACTTTGTCATGGCTGGGTTTATAAAGAAATAACAATATTTAAACTGAACTTAATGACCCGAATTCACAAAGACGGTTTTAAAAATCCACGGTTGAGTCCATGGTTTATGCAGATTTCCTGTATAAATTACTCTTAATTTAGCGCGTATCGGGCGCTTGTATAAAAAAATGTCCGATGCTGATGCACGCTTTTGTCACAGTGCGCCAAATTGACGCCTGTTACCATGGTTACATACGCTATTTTATTCATGAATCCACTGTTTGAAGAGTCGACTCATTATTCAAAACAGTAGACTCATGAATAGAATAGCGTGGATAACCACAGCAACAGGCATCAATTTGGTGCACTGTGACAAAAGCGCGCATCAGCATTGGACATTTTTTAATACACACGGAGAATAAGCGTAATTTATACACGAATCTGCATAAACCATTGACTCGACCATGGGTTTTCAAAACCACCTTTATGAATTCGAACCAATATGTACATGTAGGTCTACATATATGCCCTCCAGATTTTCCCCCAAATGCAATAGAAGTATGATGGTGGGCCCCAAGTCTGCGCACCTAACAATTTGAGTTCAGATTTAACATGATTTTTTTCTTATTACACAAAATCTTTGAGTTGAAAATGTTCCTTATATTATTAAGAGTAAGTGTACCAAATTTCTCATTAAAATAAAAGAAAATATAGGATTTTCTTGAAAAAACTGCAGGCAGTCATTTTCAGATTGAAAAAAACAATGGTACCCCATGTCTGCGCACTCATTCACTTTGCACACGTTTCGGGGATTTTGATGACAAAGGCTGCATTTTTTAGGCTGTCACATGAAATGCCCTGAATTCATTATTTTTCCACCATTTGAGTCGGATTTTTTAATGAATACCTGCCTATGTATTGCATTTGTAAAGTTCGTGCTCGTTGCGTATCTTCTTTAACTAGAATAGCGCAGATACGCGGGTGCGCAGACTTGGGAGACCGCGCAGACATGGGGGAACTGACCATAGGGTTTGTCTTACCAGGTCTAGTGAACCAGGACGCTGCGTTGATCCCTCCTTTGGGTCGGTTAGCACCCCGGAAACGCATTACTCTCTGCAATAAACTGAGGGAGTAAAAAGAAAAAAAAGGAATTTGTCGAGACGTATCACAAGATTCAGCAACACACCGCGGCAACAAGCTTTGGCAACAAAGCTGGAAGCAAACCTAGGCAAAAGAACTTGTATATTTTTATATGTAGTTCCCAGGACCCCATATTTTGCCCTTGTCGTCAGTTCGTTAGAACCCAATTTTTTCAGGGTTTTGTAAGGCACACCCACATAAAAATATACTATCGAGTGCCCCCCCCCCGACTGTGCATTATTATATTATAGCTTGAAAAAGTACCCAATCATTGATATGAATGCTTGCTTTACTTATTTCTCAGCATATAAAAATAATGCTTGTTTTACTTATTTCTCACCTTTTGAAAATAATTTCTTTCAAAACCCTTTGGCACATATTTTGTTTTATTCATACATACAGACTAGGGTGGCCATTTTTTAAAATTCTTTATGAAATAATTTTGAAACCACTACCACAACTGGTATTCATCTTTGTTGAGCATTGTGGCCCAGTGGATCAGTCTTCTGACTTTGAAACAGAGGGTCATGAGTTCGAATCCCAGCCATGGCGTAATGTCCTTCAGCAAGAAATTTATCCACATTGTGCTGCACTCAACCCAGGTGAGGTGAATGGGTACTCGGCAGGATTAATTCCTTGAATGCATGAGCGCTGAAAGGCAGCTCGAGCTAAAGCCGAGTCAATAATAATAATAACAACCCACCTCGGAATAGAATATTTCTAGATAGATGGCGCTATATGAATGCCTATTATTATCATTATTATTACCAAAAAACTTTGTATTTACTTCCATGCAGCTCTTGCCCAGCTTGGCATGCTAGATGGGCCTGTCTCTTCGTCGATGGGTGTGGGCGCTTTCCGCTTCCGACGGCTGACCCGCAGTCCATCTGGACCAATAGCACCCTCTGAGCCCGACCCTCCACTGCTGGTATCTGAAAATTAATGTAGAATATTCAGGATTATCAGATGTTGTTTGATGGTTAGCATGGTGGCATGTACAATTGCTGATGTAGTTTACGGTACACCATGAGGAGTGTTATAGAAACAGTGGATAGAAGAAAAGAAATGGATAGGTGAGAAAGTAGAGATTTGAGAGTAGAATATTCTTTCTTGAAAGTAGTCCTGAAAAGGACTGTAAACCAGAAGAGATTGATGAGTTGAGAACAGCTTGAATAGTAGAGCTGATGAGGAGGTGCTGGCTTGAGTCGGCGAGTAGAGATGATGAGTAGAAGCAGTAGAGAAACTCAACGTTTCTGGCAGGTTGACTGTCCGTCTTCCTCTACTACTCAAGCTGTTCTCAACTCATCAATCTCTTTTGGTTTACAGTCCTTTTCAAGACTACTTTCAAGAAAGAATACTTTACTCTCAAATCTCCACATCAGCGATTAAGGATTATGCTTCAAAATGGTTCTACAATAAATTTGGCACAATAAAATATGAGGTTCAATAAAAAAGAAATTCATAAAACAATAAATACATAAATTATTGATTTCAAAACCATTTTTTCGAACACATTATAGTTAGGAATGCTACAGACTATTTACAAATAGCATTCTACTCTAGGAGCTATATTCAGCGAATAAGAGCAAAAAAGTATGATATACATGTAAGCATAAATAGTACCCCTCAAAAATATAATTGTTTATAAAATAAAGTTTAATCATATAGCCTTGTAGATTACATCACACCCTACTATCGTCCACATTTTCGTGGTGCTAATGTGATTGGTGGCCGAGATCCCCTCCCCCATAAAGCGCGCATAAATAGGACAATTGATTCACATAACAGACATCTTATTATTTCCAGAAATAAAACTTAATCATACAGCTTTGCAGATTAAATCGCAAACTACTATCATGCCAGAATTTGCGGTGCTCAAGTAATTGGCGGGCGACATGCCATTTCCCACCCCCAGCCAGAAAACAGCCAAAAATGACCAGCCCCATTTAATAATAATCCGCTTTTATATAGCGCTTAATCCATTGGAACGACGTGTCTAAGCGCTCTACAGATATATTACTACCCCGGTCATCGGATTCAATCAGTCATTCCCGCACACAATGTGTGCACATCCTCCACTCCCTGGGGAGTATTCCAGTCAGTCGCCTGTGAGGCGCACACAGTACTGGACAAGCTACAATGACTTTCACATCCTACCAGGTACCCATTTAGCACCTGGGTCGAGAGTGGCAAAGTGTGGATTAACGCCTTGCCAAAGGACGCCAGACCGCGGTGGGATTCGAACACATGACCCTCTGTTTACAAGGCGAGAGTCAGAACCACCACACCACGGCTCCTCCACCAGGGATAACCATATTTGTAAGCAACTTTGATCAAAGTCTTACCCAGGAATGACATCAATTCACTGGAACTTCCCAGATCATCTCTCTTGTCATCGTCCTCCTCATCGTCGTCCTCGTCCTCCCTCATCCTCTGACACGAGAGATCCTCCAGATTCATTTGGGTGATATCAAAGGATGATGCTGATTCCATCACTACGCTTGTCACCGAGGGTTGATCGGACTCTGCTACTGTCGGTGTCACCTGAATGAACAATTAGATTAGATTATTACATAATGTATAAAACAAGCAAATAGTTATCTTTATTTATTTTTTTGGGGGGAAAGGGCTACATTTCACAACTTACTGCCTGAATCTGCAATATTCTTATCAAAGTTCCTTCACTCACATTTTAATCTGTCTCTGATTTGCATAATACATAAAGCCTGACACTCACCTGGGGTGTGATCTTATGACCTATGACCTGCGCCCTGTCCATCACTGCTGCTTTGGGTATCTCCTGCCCATAGTTGACCTTTGACCTGGACGGCACGCTCGATTCGGACTCCTTGGAGATGATCTCCTCTACAAACTCAAACGGATCAATCTTAGAGCTGTCCTCCACCTTCTTTGGGTCTCCTTGTTCGGGCGACTTCAACGCGGGATCTCCCCCGGACGACTGCTTCCCGCTCCCCAGCGCCTCCTCGCTCTCCAGGAACTGCTCGAACTGGTCCACGACGCTCGAAAGTTGATCGGATGAGAATTCGAGGCGTTCGGCTGTCGATGCCGTCTTGGGGTCTACAGTGATTACGTTGTGACTCTGAGAGAGGTCTTTGGTATTGTCAGAGCCAGAGATGTAAGACGATGATGGCGATGATGACGGAATTCGGCGTGTGACCGAGGATGGTTTGCTCATTGAGGACGTCGGGAGGCCCGGTGATACTCCAGAGAAAGGAACTTGTTTCACTGAAATCAGATAAACAAACAAAATATCAAACTTAGGTCCGTAGAAAATGACACCGATGGATTTCAATAGAGTTACGATTAATTTGATCAATTGTAATTCTTTGTAAGACGAGCCCCTGGTCAGTCGTCACTTTTTCTGAACTCGTGTCTAATTCAAAATTTAGTCTAAAATTGCGGTTTAACTATGGATAGCCAATGGTGACACAGACTTCTAACAGTACAGGTCCAATTGAATGTCAGATCATCTGTTGCTCACATCATTCATAACTATATGGGAATAAGAACTGACTTAGTTTTCTTCACCATTATAGGATAATAATAATAGGAATTTATATTGCACCATCTATCTGTAAATATTCGCTATGTTATTATTATTATTATTACCCTGGCTTTAGCTCGAGCTGCCTTTCAGCGCTCATGCATTCAAGGAATTAATCCAGCCGGGTACCCATTCACCTCACCAGGATTGACTGCAGCACAATGTGGATAAATTTCTTGCTGAAGGAAATTACGCCATGGCTGGGATTCAAACCCACGACCCTCTGTTTCAAAGTCAGAAGACTAATCCACTGAGCCACAACGCTCCACGGATGAAGGATGAAGAAAGGGTACAGTGGATGTCAGAAAAACAAAATGTTAGCAGAATTTCAACATTTACGGCTTCCCATAATTTTAGCAAAGAGTTTACAGACCATGGCCTATTTTGTTAACCAGACTCCAAAATACAGGCCCATGCATGTGGAAACTTTGTTTTGATTTGATTGTGGGCATGTCGTGGTCTAGTCGTTCTGACTCTTGCCTTTCAAACAGAGGGTTGTGGGCTCGAATCCTTGCCATGGCGCGTTTTCCTTCAGCAAGAAATTTATCCACACTGTGCTGCACTCCACCCAGGAGAGGTGAATGGGTACCCGGCAGGCTTAATTCCTTGAATGCTTGAGCACCTAGGCAGCCCAGCTAAAGACGGTGTAATAATAGCAGGGCCCGCTGGGAGAAGTTTTCAGAACTGAAGTAGCTACCTTGGGTAAATATACCGCTATTATTATTTGATTTTATATAGGGCTAATAGAATAGAAGTGATTGCAGAGAACACTTACCAGCAGTAGTAGGAGGTAAAGGCTGCCCTCTAATCTCAAGCAAGGCCTTGATGGCCGAGGAAGCTGATTGACTGGCTGGAGGAGACCCATCGTAATCAATCCATTCTGTATTCGGCTTCCCGACTGAGGATTGGAAGATTAGGGAGGGGTCACGACCTGAAAGGAAGAAGAGTCTGGATTGACTCTCATGGAGGAGACTTATGCTACGAAGCAGCTATTACCAATACACTCCGGCTTTGCATTAGTTGTTGTTTGTTTAACTAGGATTCGCTGTGGGCTTTTTGTTACAAAAAACTGCCAGCAGAAGTTTGTTGATTAAAAAGAATTCACACAAGACTAATGTGTATAGGCGCCAACTACTATAGTCTTCCGTATCAAAAGACATGTTACTGATGTTTCACGTAACAGCCTCAGACTCACATTGGCAAAGACATAAACAGAAGCCTCCGCTTATTATAGATTAATAAAACAGGTCCCTGATTGGTAATATCAAATGTAAGAAAGCTTGAGGTTAAATGCATAATCAACTTACCTAGGCTGGCACTCCTCATGACACTGCTAGGAACCTCTTCCACTACGACCTTGGATGATCCATGACCTAATGACCCCGCTGATGACCTCCTATGACCCTTGGCCTTGCTGTGTAGCTCGAGATCGGCTGAGAGCATGGACATACTCTGGGCGATGGGAGACTTGGATCGTACCATACCCTGGTCAGTGGTAAATGATTCAAGATAAACTTCAGTTGTTGAGTTTGTACATAATACAGGGGTGTGAGTGGTCACACATAAAAAGATCTGAAAAAAGCTGAAGAGTGTTGAAAAGGTCTGATATCAAAAAGAGCTCCCATTCTTTTTTGTACAGAGGAAAGCCAAAAACAAGCTGAAATTAAGCTGAAAATCAAACAAAAAAATCTGAAATCAGATAAAAAATCTTGCCTAATACCTCTTTAAATCTTTAATCTCTATAAAGCGCTCTACAATAAATGCATCTTTACCCTAGCTTTTGATTAGCCGAGCAGCTGTTACACGCTCAAGCATTTCCAGGGATAAATTCCTGCCAGGTACCCACGTACCTCACCTGGGTTGAGTGCAGTGCAACGTGGGTCAAGTTCTTGCTCAATAAAATGATGCCATGGCTGGGATTCGAACCCCACGAACCTCTTATTTCGAAGTCCGGAGACTAATCCACTGGGCCAAAACTCTCCAATAGTCCAATTACATGACCATCCAAGTATTTGTAAGGTATGTACAATGACGAATACATGTATGTGCCAAGTGACAGTGGAAGAAAATGGGTAACTGCTGAGAAATGATCAAAATAAGCATGACATTCCAGCCAGATGTCACAGCCCCCGTATTACAAAGAGTTACAATTGATCTGATCGAACGTGACTATGGACGGCCAGCAACGTCAACATCTATTATGCATGTTTGTTCAAAATATTTTCTAGCTTTGGTGTATATTCATACATTCATTGTTTTCTTGAAAATTCACGTTTTTCGTAGAAAAACATCATGGCACTGTTATGATTGATCGGATCAATCGTAACTCTTGTAAGACGGGGCCCAGGTCTTTTTACGAGCTATAGTAATACACTGTCCCACATGTGCTAATCTGTGTTGGCGATATTCAGTGTGATTGTTTTTTTTTTAAGCCAAGATTCTACGCCTTCACAAAGTTAGGTTTACATTAACGTATCGGATCTACATGTAGATCTATGATAATCAACCCCGAATTGATTTTCAAAACACTTTCTAGTAAAATAATGCCGAAAGTACATTCTTTCAGCTCTGCATAAGGCTTTTGCCCATGAATGCTCGATTGTACTCAGAATTATATTTTCTGGACAACTTGATGCATCCCCAAAAAGCATACGGTAGAAATTCTTGATCAAGAATACATTACAGATCAAGAATATCTTACAAATTTAACTTCTAAACTTATCAAAATGCTGACCTCCGTGACCTTTAACCTGTTAACACCAAAATTTAATCAGATTTTGATGTTGATCTCACAACAGAATCCTCAGTCATCACAAAAGGAGGAGGAGCCCTGGTGTAGGAGGAGCCATGGTATAGTGGTTCTGACTCTTGCCTTGTAAACAGAGGGTCGTGTGTTCGAATCTTACTGCGGTCTCGCGTCCTTTGGCAAGGCTTTAATCCACACTTTGCCACTCTCGACCCAGGTGCTAAATGGGTACCCGGTAGGATGTGAAAGTCATTGTAGCTTGTCCAGTACTGTGTGCGCCTCACCGGCGACTGACTGGAATACTCCCCAGGGAGTGGAGGATGTGCACACATTGTGTGCGGGAATGACGGATGGAATCCGATGACCGGGGTAATAATATATCTGTGAAGCGCTTAGACACGTCGTTCCGATGTATTAAGCGCTATATAAAAGCGGATTATTATTATTATTAAAAAGTTCTATTATTTTCATCTCATCTCATTTTTAAATCTACTAATGTGCATATATTATCTAATTTGTAATTGTTTTGTCCAATGTTTTGAATGACTTGGAAATAAAGTCCATCTAACTATCTGCTATTCCCATGAGCATGCTTTCACAATAGTGTCTGCAGAACGCTTGAAACTAACCTGACTTTTGCCTAATGCTCCCATCCCTCCTTGTCCGGCACTTGGACCACGCCCGGAGACTCCACCCATTATGGTTGACATGGAAACGGGCGACGGGCCACGGACAGTCTTCTGCTGGGCGGAGGACGGCGGCGACGGGAACCGGATGGAATGCATAGCCATGGTACCTGGGGAGGTGGGTGTGTTCGGTGACGACACGCTGCTTGCAAGACCCCCAGTCATGGTCATGGCAATCTTCGGACGGGTCAGAACGGACGTGGTGTGTGACTACGAACGAAGGGGAGAAATAAGGGTGCAATCTTCAAAGGAGATATAGCTGGATTCATACGATAATGATCACCTTGTACTGACGTGATTAACTCTTGAATGTGGAAGAGCCATGGTGTAGTGGTTCTGACAGACCTGCCAACCTTCTAAACCCCCAAAAGAGTATTCTTATAAGGAAAAAAAGTATTTTTTTATAAAAGGAGAGTATTTTTAAAAATTTGTCTCAACAAAGCAATCGCCAGCCTGTTGTAGTGAGTTCCGTGAAAAAACGTGTGAAATGACTCTACTTGAAAACTTGATAATTCAACCTTTTAAACATGTGCTCGTAAGCAAGAATGTACTTGTTCTTTTGCACCAAGTTACTGGCCCAACATTGATTTTTACTGGTCTGGGACTTTCATACCGGCGCTAGTGTCACACGCTGTGTATAATAAATACTCCATGATCAGAAATTTAGAAAAAAAATAACAAATCATACAAAAAAGAGTATTGGTGTATTTATAGCAGAAAGAGGAACAAGCACTCTTAAAAGGGAATGGTTGGCATGTCTGTTCTGTCTCTTGCCTTGTAATCAGAAGTCATGCATTTCAGTCCCAATGCAGCTAGGCATTCTTTGGCAAAGCATCACAACACACTTTTGCACCTCTTCACCTAGGTGCTAAATGGGTATAAAAAATATTGATGTAAATCCATAATTCATTGTTTGAAATAGACATGAAATGAAACACTCCGAGAATTAAGCTTTGCCAAATTGATCGTGGGCCCAGCAGCCGCTGTGTAGCGCCATATCGACGAGGCTCTATCGATTTAATCGTTGAACAATAATAACAGCAGGGCTGGTTAGAAGAACAGTTTTCGGAACTGAAGTGGCTACCCTAGGTAAATATACCGTTAATATTATTAAGAAATCATGCAGAATAATCATATCACCTAATGAAAACAGGTGCATCTTGTTACGACATTTCAGAATATATTTGACAGTAAGTTTCTAATGCCTTTACATCAACTTACCACAACCCCTGGGGCACCGGTACGTGGCGTACTGATCATCTTGGATTTGATCTGGGATTTCTGAACGACAATGACGTTTGTCTTCCCGGGCATTACAGAACCGGGCTTGGTGACGACAACTGGGAGGAGGAGGAGAAGAAAGTATGTTTTATACGATTTGAAGGTTAAGAATGTGAAGAAAGGCTCACCCTGATAAAAAAATTTACGGTAAACGGGGCATTAAAGATAAATTCCAGTATTGGTAACGATCTCAAAATGACTTTTTACAGAATCTAATATAATGACCACCCAAGTGTCTGTTTGTATGAAAAAAAAAATATGTGCCAAAGGATTCTGGAAGAAATAGTGTAATTGCTGAGAAATAAGCAAAATAAGCGCGGATTTGGTCACTTCCGTCGGGTCTTTATTCCAGCAATAATAATACACTGCCCCACGTGTGCCTATCTGTGTTGGTGATCTTCAGTGTGAATATTTTTCGGCGTAGATTTCAAAATTTCACAAAGTTCAGTTTATGTAACTGTACCAGATCTAGATCCTCGATGATATACTGACAATTAAGCCTGGTTTTACAGACTTTCTCATGAAATCAGTGTTTATTGCAACTACTGGCATTTCTCTTTAAAATGATAAAAAATATTAGTGAAAGTTTGATGAAAATCCATCAAAGATTCACCGTGAGTTTGAAAGATTGAGGAGAAAAGATGGTATGAAGTTTGGAGTTCGCTCAAGCATGAGATGTGCACGCTGTGAAACCTAGTTCAAACTTCCAAGCAGTCAGGAAAAAGAAACTCGTAAATACGTATAATCTTTTATCTAAATTTACAACTTCAATTTTTGGCTGTATGAAGCAGAAGGATTATTCTTTTAAATAAGTTAGTTTTCTAATAATTATTTACTCTGAAGACCAAATTATTGATTGAGACATTTACAGTGAACTTTCCCTTGTGACATGTTGTTTGGTTTAGGGGGGGTGGCTGGTCACATTTGAGAGAAGGAGGTTAAGCCTTGATTATGCACTCGCCATAGTAAACGATGTTCATACTAACCACTAGATCAATGAAAGAAATGAAAGTAATTACATGCTCAGGAAAAACTGAAATATTAACAGGTTAGGTGCAAAACAAAGAGATTTTAAAAAGTGCAAAACCTTTTATGATGAATCTTCTAAACTCACAAAAAATGTCTTCTTTTTGTAATGGATTATCAATATGCATGTCCATGCCATACATTTTACCAGTATTTCACTTTGGTTTGTTTTTAATGTACTTAATGTATTTTTAGCAATTATGAATTTTTAAATTAATATATTAATTCTTACTTAGGATTGGTAATTTTTAGCAAATTTATATTCCACATAGTTTTAATTAATGAATTAATTAGGTTTTAATATTCCATATATTTGATGCCCTCACAAATTGGTGTAATAATGGTGTCATGCCTACATGTATGTCTTTCTCATGTTTCTTTATTTGAAATGCAATGTGATTGGCAATGTATGTAAGCATGCCATTTGGCTACCTTACGTATGCAATGGAGTTTTGAAATAAATACCATTATTGAATTGAATTGAGCATTTCCTGAATGAGGATGGACTTACCAGTTGTGGCTGTGTTCTTCCCTGCTGTCTTCTGAAGTGACATGGGCGACAGCGTGATAACGTTACTGCTGCTAGACGGATGGCGCCCTCCCATCTGACCGGGGACCGTTACAATCCTCGGACCAGGCGACGTCACAATGTTCCTAGCTCCTAGACTAGTGGACTGGGGGCCTGTGATAACATGGGGTGGTTTCAAATGAAGATTTAAAGTAACAATGGTTGATTTCAAGTCCGGTGTTGGCCTTGGTGTTGGTGTTGAAATTTTGATTGCTTCCCCTTGCTCCAAAACTTACTCAGAGTTACCGTAGTTAAACTGATCCAGATTGACTGTTCGGGGCCATCTTCATTTTATGTTTGGTGTTATAATCATGTAAAATTGACCTAACACCAACACCAAAAGGTCAACACTGAACTTGAAGTCACCCAATATCTTTTAAAGGGGAAGAAGATGTGACCTGAAACCCCAAAACCAACAATAAGTCGACCCAAATGAATATTGAGGTTTTTATTGAGCTTGAAAATTCATTTCCGAAGCTTTAAAATAATATATAATATGTTAACATTGACCAACAATAACCATTACAAGTACTTGATCGAATGCATAGGAAATTCAGCAAGAGCTTAAAAAATGAAGAGAAAACAAGGTTTGAAGTTTGGGGTTCACTCAAGCATGAGATGTGCATACTGTGTAATCTCAGTGAAACTTCCAAGCAGTCCGAAAAAGTAGTGTCAAAGAAACTCTTGCATCTTTTCTTTTATTCAACTTCATGACTTCAAATTTTTAGTGTGAAGAAGAAGATAGCTCTTTCAGAGAAGACATTTTTTTTTATCTTTGGTGTTTTGAGACTAAATTACTATTTTGGCTATTTAAAGAGAACCTCACCTGGTGACTTATTGGTGGTTTTTGGGTGGTAGGTCACACATGTCAAAATATTCCTAGCTCCTAGACAAGTGGCCTGGGTCCCTGTGATTAGAGCAGGGTTGGCCAGAGTGGGGGATACTTGTGGTAAATACCGGTGAATACTGCTTCAATAATTTTGAGGAAAATGGGAAATGCAGAGAAATACTACCAAATATTTCTTGAATATTTTCAGGTATTGCCCAAGTATATTCTAGCACCCTATACAAAAAAATAATTGCTCCAGTGCTGGTAAACTTTCACAGACATAAACCATTTTCTCTGCGATAAGTCATTCAATTATTCAGCCCCTACCTGAGGAAATTGTGCTCCTTGGTGCTTGAGCTCCTATGGTGGTTGTTCTAACCGACGGTGTTGACAGGGTTGCTGTTACAGTCTTAGAAGACATTCTACCTGACGAGGTGCCACTACCAACCGTCTGGGTGATTAACTTCATACCTGCATAGCAGTTACAAAACATTATCAGTCATCCGATCGATAAATTGACTTTACGTCTATTGCCAACAAGTCCACATATCACATGATCTACCTTCATTTAGTTCAATGCAATTCCGTCCATCGACATTTGGTCCAGGAATCACTTCCGCTAATCGCCAGTTCATCTATGACCATGTCATAACCCATGCCATGGCGTCATTTCCTTCAGCAAGAAACTGATCCACAATGTGCTGCACTCAACCCAGGTGAGGTAAATGGGTACCGGTAGGAAGTAATTCCTTAAAAAGCTGTGTGCGCTATGAACGCCTAGCTTAGCCGGGTAATATAGGAGTGCTTTGAGCACCTAACAAGGTGGATATGTGCGCAATATAAATACCTTATATTATTATTATATTATAACCAATTGATCAAATAACCATTATCTTTTCATTCATATCGCCCAACTAACACCTAGTCCAATTAGACCACATGGTATATGGACATAAGTAATTGGTTATTGGACCAACTTGTTATTAGATGGAATGGTGGGTGAAATAACTGGCATTAGACCCTGTGGATAGTGGACAAACTCCACATCATCATCATCATTATATAATCATCACCGCCTTCATCATCATCATCATCATCATCACCATCATCATCACCATCATCATCATCATCATCATCACTATCATCATCACCATCACCATCATCATCATCATCATCATCACCATCATCATCACCATCATCATCACCATCATCATCATCATCACCATCACCATCACCATCATCATCACCATCATCACCATCATCATCACCATCATCATCACCATCATCATCATCATCATCACCATCATCATCACCATCATCATCACCATCATCATCACTATCATCACCATCACCATCACCATCATCATCACCATCACCATCATCATCATCATCACCATCACCATCATCATCACCATCACCATCATCATCATCATCATCATCATCATCATCCCACCACCACCACCACCAACACCAACACCACCACCACCACCAACACCAACACCACCACCATCACCATCATCATTTTGACCCTAACCAGGTTCTGGTCTCTGTGGTGCCGTTCCAGCCCTCTTACTCCCCACTGCCATCGGTGCACCACTGCCACTGCCGGTAACCTGTGTGCCGTAACCACTGCTTGTGAAGGTGCCCACACCTGCACTTGGGCTTTGTTGGATGATGGTAAAGGGCTTTGAGCTCTTATGCTTAGAACCCTTGCGATGGTGCTTGGTCACAGGAGGGTAGGGTGTGACCACGCCCGTCAACTGATCTGTTGATAGCACACAAAGACAAATAAACATGGGAATTGATCACGTGGCAACATATTGTAGTCCCACATGTAGACTTTCATGTAGGTAAACCGAGTGAAACATCAGCTAAAAATGATCTTTCAGAGTCAAGAAAGGGAATATTTCAACTAAATAAAAACGATTTCTAAAATATATGGAATATAGATGTCTGTTTCATGGATGTAAAGATGTGAAATGTGTTATTTCAATTTTCAGCAACAATTTGGGAAGGGTCTTTTGTTTACCCCCCCCCCCCCCGGTTAACTGGCGCTTGAAAAAATATCAACCAGCTACAACTTTGTAAGGTTGCACCGTTAGAAGATAATCAACAATAATTCATATTATTGGCCCTTTGCCCAAATTAAGGACAGGCTCTCAAATAAAGTTAAAGTGTCTTCATTCAGTCTTCTCCCAGAAAACCTACATCTTTAATGGAAAAGACCCATGCATTCATTAAAGATAAAGAGATGATTCACTTTTATAAACTTGTTTATAGAAACTCCCGAAAGGAACTCAGCAGGACAGCGCTTTGCTGGTAAACGCCAATCTGGTATAAAACCAATAACTAGGAAACATTTTACGTCTAGGTTAATCAGTCATAGTGGCTGACCTTATAGACGACATATATTACTCTCGACCCTTTTTATCAAAGTGGAGACAATGGCAGAGTAGGGATTCGAACTCACAACCTTGCGATTATGAGCCCAATGCTCTAACCACTGGAGCACATGACCCATGGCATTTGTCTTTATTCCTTAACTTACCTTCGTAAGTCATCTGGAAAGGTGGATGACCTTCAGACATGGCAACCTTACTGGATGGAGGGAAGCTTGGAGAGCGGACAGACATCATCTCTGCCGGCGGAATCTGGTCGGTGTTTCCACTGGACATTATTATTACTTGCTGCAGATAACAAGAAACAAATAGTAAGTTAAGAGGCTTTTATAGGAGGAGATTATAATTTGTTTAACAAATTTTCGGCATTACTCCTATTTGTTTAAGATCAGTATGCTTGATCTGTAATGAAAATCATAAGATCAGTATGCTCGATCTGTATGAAAATCATAAATCATAAGTCAGAAAAAATTGGAACCAGCGGGATTCGAACCTGCCATCTACTGCTTTCCGGGCAGCGACTCAACCACCAGGCTATTCTGGTTCACGGTTAAGCCACGATGAACTGGAATTCAAATACCCTCGATCCTCTTCTTTCTGACTCATTACTATTCAAATGCCGTCCGCCGTGGACAATAGATAGTAAATTAAGAGGCTTTTCTAGGAGATTATAATTTGTTTAACAAATTTTCGGCATTACTCCTATTTGTTTAAGATCAGTATGCTCGATCTGTAAGAAACAAATAGCAAAACATAATAGCCATTGAAGAAAAAATAATCAAATGTTCCAATTGTCAGGGTTTTGTGCAATCGCAGACACTGACAATTCAAACATTTCACAATAAACAATCTAACAATGTCATAGCTACATTGTATCATAGCATTGTGGCCCAGTGGATTATTCTTCTGACTATGAAACAGAGGGATGTGTGTTCGAATCCCAGCCATGGTGTTATTTCCTCCAGCAACACATTCTTCCACACTGTGTCGCACTCAACCCTAGATGATAGACAATAACGATTACTTTGCATTTGGATGTCAGCAAACTCCCTACGAAAGCAGACTGTTAAATACGTAACCTACCCTCAAATCCAATTTAAGTGTTTGGTTCTTGTACATCAATGTCTCTATGGACTTGCTCTTTTGTAATAGCCAATTTTTATATAGCGCTTTTCCCAGAACGGCTCAAAGCGCTTTACAGCATCTTACTACCCCAGTCATTGGATTCATTTTAATCCGCACAAAAAGTGTGCAATATCCACTCCCTGGGGAGCATTTCTTGCATTCGTCACAGCCTCATTATAGCGCTGGCAAATTCAAACATACAATAACTATCGCATCCTACCGGTTACCCATTTAGCACCTGGGTCCAGAGTGGCCAAGTGTGGATTAACACCTTGCAAAAGGACACTGGACTGTGTTGGGATTCTAACACACGACCCTCTGTTTACAAGGCGAGAGTCAGAACCACTGCACCACAGCTCGTCCACTTTCACACTTAAATGATTTTAAATCATTTAAGTGTGAAAGTGGACGATAGTTACATGTACTGTCTACAAGCCAAAACGTCATCTACGTGTATGTTCACACCATCGTTCCTCCAATATCAACATAAAACATATGGTGAAAGTTCATTTGCTCATGCAGCTCCTGTTTGAGAGAACAAGTTCCCAATTCCCTATTTCGGTTGACATTTCGAAACAGCTTTAAAACTTGCTTACTAGAAATGTACCTCGATTCAACAAAGTGACCTCAGCAACATACGTTTTTTTTTATGAAGCGCATAGAGACATTGTTATATCATGTGATATGCCCTAAATAAAACCCGACCATTAATATCATTATCACTATTACCTTCTGTGCAGCTTGACTGCTGGTGGGAGTGGTTCCACTTCCGACTTTCGTGAAGGTGATCTTCATGGTAGAGGGCGCCGCACTGCTGCCGCTAGACGCCCTACCCTTTGACCTTCCCTCCGACGACGAGGAGAGCTTAGCAGAGGTCAGGGCGCTGAGGAAGGAGGCAGGGCTGCTGGAATACGAGGACGAGGATGACGGAGGGCGCCGTTTGGCCAACTCATCGAGCTGCTCAAGATCGGGGGATGCTGGATAACAAAAGGAATCACAATCTACCAAGTGAGCCAGAAAAACTTAAAACCTCAAAAATCACTGATTTTTTAAAAAATTTTTAAGCCTAGAAAGGGAGACATCAGGCCATCAGGGGGCCTTAAGGCTAATATAATGAGGGATCTTTGGAAACAGAGAAAAAGGCAAGACAATTTTCAGATGAGATTTTGTGTGCCATTTACATGAGCTGTAAAATTTTACCGTTACACTTACACAAAAATCCTGTGACTTCTCACGTCCATCCCATCCCATCGGGAAAGACTTTGTATTTGACCTCTTAACCCTCACAATCTATCTTGAAGGTGGTCGACCATTGGTCGGCAGATGAAACCAAACTTGGCCACCTTTTTTTATCGACGTTGGGAGTGACTTGCAAAGTTCGAAATGTTGCGTAACTTCAAGGCCCTGTCTTACAGAGTTACAATGGATCCCATATACTACAACCATAGAAAGCCAGCCACATCAACATCTAAACGGCATGTTTATTCAAAATATTTCTAGATACGATGTACATTCACACACTCATCATGTTCTTGAAAATTCATTGTGGTTTTCTTTGTTTACTAAGGACATTGTGCAAAATTTCCAGCTGTACATGACATCACAAATCAAAATCTTTAAACTTGTAATAACTTTCTTAATCTTTGATGGATTTTCCTCAAACCTTCACCATTATCTTTCATTATCTTTTCTGCTAATTTTACATCACACATTTTGTCAGGGTGGACTTCCCCTTTAAATCTTAAAACAGAAACACTCTCCACGATAAAACACTCTCGATACTTACACTTTGGCAAGACGGTCCCCGGAGGAAGTACAACGTATTTACTTTCACTGGAACCATCCGATGAAGCTCTCGATTCATCTCCTAATGAAAGGTTAAAAGGAAAGGAAGAATAATGAAGAACCAGGGGGCCTGTATCACAAAACTTACTATGATCAATTTGCAATGACAGTTAAAAGCAACTGAAATACTTCATTCTGATTGGCTAATAGTATATTCGTTACAGAAATTGTACATGTTATTATAACAAATTTTTTCTGAAACAGGACCCCGCTATTCATCTTATCTTCCAATGGGAAGCATGTGAACTTATCCAGTGAATACATAGAAGCCTAGCCACATTTATTACACTAATAAAAACAGCTAATGTATGTTGACAGAGTCGAATGAACTGGGGAGCATTTCATCAACATTTTTTGTGTAACAAGTATTCAGATCTGACATTTTTCCTTGATTTTGATTGGCTGAGAGGTACTGTTCCCATGGTGACTGTCGGATGAAACAGGACTTGTAGGATAAAACATCTGACAAGTCCTTTCATAAAAAGGTTCTTCTGGGTCCTGGGGTCCTGTAACACACAGCTTAGTTATGATCGTAGAACATTTTTCTACAATTGATTCCATTGACTACAATGTACAATCAATTGTAAAAATCAAGTGTACGATTAATCGCTAACCTTTGTGTTACGGGACCCTAGTTTAAAATATAAAATAAGTTCAGTGTATGGGTGGAAAGTCGTCTGAACGACAGAGGGTTCGTAGCCTGGAAAAGAGTTTGCTGCGGATATAAAATTCTCACACCTATAAAGATGAAACAAGAGTATTAGTGCATGTATTTGTCCACAAAACCCTGAAAGACACCAAAATATAGGATGAAAAACTTTAATTTAAAAATAAATAGTGATTTATTAGCCTGATTTGATAACCACCTCCAAGATGCATTTAGCAGTAACTTATGCCATGTTTTTGAAAATTCAAATGTCTGCTGGCTGTGTTGACTGCTTTCTGTAACTCAAAAGTATTCAGGGTAGAATGTAAATCACTTTTATCTAAGGCATGCTGGGTTCATCCAGAGTTCATGTGTTGCAGTACAGGGGCTTGTTGCAGAAAGAGTTGCGTTTCAGTTGCGCATGATTTTTAGAGTTGCGATTGATTGCAACTCTTTCTGCAACGGGCCCAGATTCGCTCTACACACGTGTTCATTGAAACCTACCCTCATTCATTTTCAAACTTTGGTTTACATCTCCAAAATTTTAATATAGTTCAACACCAGACACAGTTTGAAAACCTCCTTGAATTTCTTTTTTAAAAGCCAAAACGTTTGCAGGAGCAAATACTGGATCAGGAAATTATGACATCATTGAAGAAAGTCGTTACCTTCTTTTTTGGCTGTTTGCTCTGGATCGGGTAGCGATGCATTGTGGGCATGGGCCATATTAGCCACCTGATTGGCCGTCATCGTGTATGCCGTCTGAGGGATGAACCTCGGCGTCAGAGGAACTAGTCTCCTACCCTCTGATGACCATTCCATGGAATTATTCTCACCGCTAACCCTGAAGGAGTCAGACATACAGAGTCAACAGTCAAACAGAGGGAGAAAGTCGAGGAAAGAATATAATCTAGTAATTAATTAAAAATAAATACATGTAAATCTTTAGTTCATTGACCCTAATGACCTTTGGCCTTGATCATGTGTCCTGAAACTTACACCAAACTGTTCTGAGACACTTGATTGCCTTTTTGTCGAGGTTTCATACTTTTGATGTTATGTACAATTACTCAAACTTCACTAGTCATTATCTCAGAATTACTTTTCCTATTTTTTTTTCCTGTCAAAATCAATTCATAAGTGCACAGATTGTACGAGTTCAGTTCAGAATCTGAATCCCCAAATACCTTTCGGCAATCGTTGTCAGTTTCTCATCGTTGACAGCTCTGCGGACTTCAGCTTTATGCCTCTCTGTGGAAACACTACATGGAAAGGATAAGATCAGTGAAAATAAAATTACTAACTTCAAAGTCTGCATGTGGGACTGCATATTGAAGTCACATTTAGTCCAACATGAAGACTTTCATGTAGGTAGAGATCATGAGTGACATCAACTAACATGAAAGTCTCCATGTGGGTCTACATGCAAATTGTCTTCCTACATGTAGATTTTTATGTAGGTAAATCAAGCGAGACATCATCTGACAATCTTTCAGAGTCAAGAAAGAAGGGAATGTTCTTTTGGGTTTTCCAATAATTTCCGACTAAATTTCTAAGGAAATGTGGAAAAAAGAGGGCTGTTTCATGGACGTAAAGATATGAATTGTGATATTTCAGCGACTTTTGCCTACCGTCTGTTCATTAAAAGCACAAATTAATTTACAGTCGGCAATCTACAGTGCATCAAGGGGTGTCCAATGTCTACACACTTTAAAACTTGACCTTAAGAGAATACATAAATTTCTTTAAAATTTTACAAAATTTTTAATTGATACTGTCCCTCATATTCTAAAGAGTAATTCTGCCAAAAAAAATATATTTACAAATGCAAGGAATTGAAAATTTTCTTTAAAAAAACTGCGGCCTATCTTTTCAAGTTGGGAAAAAATGGTGACCCACGTCAGTGCACCAATTGACTCCACACACGTTTCAGGGATTTTTTTTAAGAAAGGGTGCATTTTGAGGTAGTCACAGAAAATACCTGAAATGCAATATTATTTCATCACCATTTTGATTCAAGATTTTTTAATATTAGTCAGTGCATTTGGTATAGAGTTTGTGGTCACTGCGGGTCTTCTTCATAAGAATCACACATACATGTACACCCGCAAACAAGGGTCACTCCGCACACTTAGGGCACCATACCATGCTATTTCTACTTCTAAAATGTTAGGTCAGTAATACACCTATCAATTGTAAGACGCACCCCCCGACCCCCGGGGATGGTGCGTCACTTGTCAGATGTGAGTCGGATTTTCATGTACCATGACGCACCTGTGTGTCTCGACTGTGACGGACCTTTTCTTACGATGACTGTGCCTGGACGAAAAAATATGACGCACCAGTGCTAGATTTTGACTGACCATCGACTGTCTCCATGACGCACCCCGTCAAGTAAATCTCCGCGGGCGCGGCACGAACGTGCCGCTGTATGTACGGTACGTATCCGCGTACATCTCTCGCGAAGGAACCTTGCAAAGTACTATGGAATAATACCCATTCAGGGGGCGAATGCACGAGAGGGTCTTTGAAAGGACTGTCTTTGGTATCGCCCATTTTATGAGGCGCATTTTAATCATGAACTACCGTATTTGCCGGCGTATATAGGCAGCACTATTTTTTGATGAGAAAAAGAAGCAAAGTCGGGGTGCGGCCTATACGTGACGATAGTCATAAGCCGTGTCCCGCGAGCCCGCGAACGCTGAATACGTGGTCAAAACAGCACGTATGCGTACGTTTGGGACTACAGTGACGCTTCCATTGTAATGGTAGTTAAAACAGCGCGTTTATAGGATGAAATAGTAAAAAGCATGACTTAACTAAGAAAACATTTCGTGATAACTTATTTTTCAAATTAAATTCTATTTAGGTCTAAATTTGTTTCCATATATTAAACGTAGCAGAGCTCAGTCAGAGACCGTGCAACTCAAGCGATCTGACTCTGTCTGGGGGTCTGGGGCCTCCCTGGACCCTGGCAATAGCATGTGTAATAGTACGTTTGCAATATGTATTGGAAGACTTTTGTCAACAACATTAACAACCTATCTAATTGTAATGAATGTCTTTACTATTTATGAAATTATGTGGAACATTGATTTAACATGTTATCATTTCTATCTTCCTTGCAGGAGCCAGGAAGATTAGCAGCACCTCGCTCTTCATTTTTAAATTTATTTTTACATCGTCATCGATCATGGATAATGAAATTAAAATATTTACCTTTTGATATTTTCTATTGTTTTGCATCTCCAAGTCTCATCGGCCAAATAATAAAACCTACCTTGCGATGTGTGCTGTGGTCTGCTGCGGGAAATAGCGGTAGTGGTGATGATTCGCTGGTTGGTTGTGAATACAAATATTTTGGATGAATTGTGTGATGATAATGGTGACAATAATGATATAAGAACGATTGCGTCAATGAATTGCCATAAAATGATAATTAAAGTTACAACATTGAGATGGATATGAGTGATTTAGATTTTAACTTGTTAGGCATGGATTATTATGATGGCGACGAGGATGATGATGATAGAGCACGTTTATGTTGACAATAGTAAATGATGATGCACGATTTGCGTGCGACGATAAAGATGACACGGTGATACACGAAGTTTGCATGCAATTTAATATTCTATTGCAGGTGGAAAAATAGCGTAAGTATTAAAAAGAATCATGCCGCCTTCAATATTTTCCCGCTGAAAGAGACCGAGGGAACATGACAAGGTATGTCAATTAAAATTGCTTTGTGCGTGAATTAATAACGGTCTTTTTCAAGACCACAAACTTCCCGGGGGGGGGGGGCACTTCCATTCATGAGTGGATACCATGCGCGACCATGGGGTTTCGAAAAGCACCCTAAACACGTAATTTCCATATTCTGAAAATGCACCCCTTAACAAGTATTGGCGTGTGAAACCCTACCCTTAACAAGTATTGGAAACAAACGATACTCTTGGCAAATATTCCCTGAAATGAACCCTTAAACAATTAAGTACAGGAATGTTTTATTGTTACGGGTCCTTTGGTCGTCGGCTTTACCTAATTTGGTTTAGTACGACCCCACCTCCTACACCTCGCGCAAATCAGACAATTTATTCGACCCTAAACACGTAATTTTCCTAGCGAAATAGATACCCTTTTTTCCTTATTTTTGTGTTTTGACACCCTTATCACGTTACGTACGTAACCCTATCGTGAAAAAGACATCCTTTTTATGTTTTTTTTGGTCGCGCATGGTATCCACTCGTCAATGTAAGTGCCCCCCCCCCCCGGGTTCATCTTTATTCATAGGCGGCGGGGGGGGGGCAGGTCCCCCAAAAAAATTGAGATGGGGGGACGATCCCCCCTAAATTTCTAGTTGATAACTTTTTTTTTTTGCTTGTCAATTTTGTTTCCTGCATCCCCCTCCCCTAAATTCTGGTGGACCCCCCCTAAAATTTAGGTTGATGACCTTTTTTTTTTGCTTGTCAAATTATTTTACTTACATTTGTCCATCACTAAGGTAGACCCCCTCTAATTCTTTGGGCTTCCGCCGCCAATGTCTTTATTTCACTTGGTCTTTACCTCTCTCTCACTCTTTATTTTTTCAATTCAATTCTGGTTTTATTGTGAAAATGGTACATGAAAAAGTCCGAAGACTCATATCATATTTACAAAGTAAAAATGTACATGTATATTATTAAAAGATTACAATATATCACGATTCTAGTGCTTGACAAATAATCAACAAATAAAGCCAGAAAAAATAATTTGGACAATCTCAAAAAAAGATTATTGATTGAAATTATAACATTGTAAAACTATCATCGTCAAAATCACATCAGCAAAGTTGCGAGTATTAAAAACATATATAAATTAACATTTACACTTTTAAAATATCATATTTAAAACAAGAAAAATATGTACATGTATAAAAAAATTGTAAATAGCAAGACAATATATAAGTCCTATAAAAATATAAACCAAATCAATGTTGTGAATAATTGCAATTTCAAATTAGTTTGAGCCTTGTATGACAGTCATAAAACTAAAGCGAAATAAATACGATGTTACAATAGATTGGTATGAAGTCTGGAATTAACCATGTGATATACTGTAGATAGTACACCACCAGTCACAATCCCTTGACCACCCGTTTACCTGCCTAAACCAGAGAATAGCAAATTCAGTGCACTGAATCCAATGTTCTCCGGCCGAAACAGGCAAATAGGTATATAGTCAAAGAAATGTGACTGGTACAGTATATGCTTTATAGTAAAAAAATAAACTAACCAAAAAACTATTGAAGTTGGGCAGAATTATTTACATATCGAACAGTCGTATTACATGTAGGTGGAACTCAAGTAAGTAAAAAAAAAGAACATTGGAATAAAAAGGTGACAAACCTAACATAAAATCAATAAGATTAAAGATAAACAATAAAGGGGAGTACAAAACGTTGCTTAAAAAAATAAAGCTGCATATAAAATTACATTATATTACAGAGTTCAACAATTGCACAAAGTGGGGGATTAGCGACTGTTGGTATCTTTTTGTTCTAGTCCGAGGAATCTCAAGATGATGTGCATTTCTTAGGGAAAGACCAGTTCTAACCCTACGGGTTTCAGGCAAGAAGTGGTGATGTCGTTTCGATTTTAGCAACGAGCGTGCAAATCCTTCAACAAGTTCACTCCGTCTGTCTTTAAGAGATGACACATTCATACTTTGTAGAAGTTCAATGTATGTCAAGACATTTGGCCAGGCAATGATACGCAGAGCCCTCTTCTGAACCCACTCAATGCTAGCGGATTGTTGGCAGGTAATGCTAAATGCCCAAACAGGCACGGCAAACTCAATCAATGGCCTGATGTACATCTTGTAGATTATTTATCTCATGTGACATCACCGACTTCAATAAAAAAAAACATTGAAACACTGCCCGTGCTTGTGTGTTTATTTAAAGGACAAGTCCACCCAACAAAAACTTGATTTGAATAAAAAGAGAAAAATTCAACAAGCATAACACTGAAAATTTCATCAAAATCGGATGTAAAATAAGAACGAGCCAGCTACATCCAAATGAGAGAGTCGATGATGTTATTCACTCACTATTTCTTTTGTTTTTTATTGTTTGAAATATGAAATATTTTGATTTTCTCGTCATTGTCATGTGAAATGAAGTTTCATTCCTCCCTGAACACGTGGAATTCCATTATTTTAACATTTTGTGCTTCAGGCAAGGAAGTCCTAATCGTCAAATTCGTAAAAATTGAAATATTGTATAATTCAAACAATACAAAACAAAAGAAATAGTGACATCATCAACTCTCTCTTTTGGATGTATAACTGGCTCGTTCATATAACTGTTTTGTAAAAATAAGCGAAACTTTGAAATGTCATAACTTTCTTATTTTACATCCAATTTTGATGAAATCTTCAGCATTGTGCTTGTCTGATTTTTCTCTATTGATTCAAATCAACATTTTCTGAGGTGGACTTGACCTTCAACTTTATTTGTACGAAAAGAAAACGTTAATTGAAAGAAATAAAATATATTCGCCGCGCTTGTTTACTGTCGCAGCGCTTGTTTATCTCCGCCACTCTTGTTTACCTCCGCAGCTCTTGTTTTCATCCGCAGCGCTTGATTACCTCGATCGGCCGTTTCTTCACGTCGATGGTGGATTATTTTCCTAATTGCGTCGCCTTCCGAAAAAGATGAAATAGTAAGAAGAATTACAGCATGCGTGTTTATTATTTCCCATTCTGCGGCGATTGTTGAACAATATTCCAACCAAGATTTTTTCCGACTTCGCCGGGAATTCTGTCATGCATTTTTTTTTCAAAGATGATTCGCAAAATGGGGGTGCGGCCTTTACGCCGGCAAATACGGTATTATTAAGCAACGGTTTTTGTTCACCAACAAATGAATAAAATATGTTGGCAGGCATTAAAAAAAAAAACAATGTCCTACGGCGCATCATAAATCCGCAACACGAAAGACGTCCTTTGCAAAGAACACCCCCCCCCCCATGAGAATCAGTTTTTGATCTGAGAGGAACGACGTACGAGACGCGTGCTGCATGCAAGACTTGTTTTTCATCCTGAGCCATCGTGCGGGCTTGCGGGCTGGATATATAAAAATGGATCTAAAGAAAAGTGAAATAACTTCTTATGCAAGGTGACAGAAAATTCAAGACAAGATTTTAATCCAAGGATGAGCATGCAGGGTTGAAATATAAACGCCCAACGACGTGAGTAAAGTGCGCGGACAGACCCGTTCGTACCATGCTGAGGCTTTATGACGCACCCCGGTAAAATGACTGACTATGACGCACCTATTCTCCATGCTCTGACTGACCAATTGCCTCCATGACGGTACCCTGAGTCACTACTTTGTTGGTAAATGACCCACCCATGACGCACCATTCCCGGGGGTCGAGGGGTGCGTCTTACAATTGATAGGTGTATAATATACAAATACATCAGGCTTTGAGTAAGTATAGCGCGAATTATTTTCTGTGGTTGGACTGGAATTATCGCTCTACAATTTCGAAATAAAGGCCTGGTATATTTGACTTACATCCTTCATAATTTATTGATGTAGAACAATAGTCTATCTACTCTTGTACACGTAGTTCATCTCTTCTTAATCTGAATAGACAAAACGCTGCGCAAACTGATCTACTTTTCCAAAAACCACATGCTTAGCAGAATGCGGCTTTATGCCTGCACCGTCCATTCACGGGACTTGCCCGGTAGAATCAATGAGCTGACTGGTGTGCCTGAGAGATTGCATGATGATCTGTGATGTCAATGACAGAATAGTATTATTATTATTATTTGTTGGCGTCACCTGTGCCTGGGAGGTGAAACGCGAACTGAATCACTGTGACCCACAGGTCTCTCCTCCCGATATAACTGATTGGGGGGAATGCAGGTGGACTATTATATAGTAGACTATTACAGTAGACTACTATATAGTAGACTATTCCGTCATTGACAACGGAAAAGCAAATTTTCTTCGGAGTGCGTTTCATTTTTGACATCATCGCAAAACAGTGAGAAAATGTTTGGTCACATGATGCTATTCAAACCAATCAGCATACAGGATTTAATCTATGTAGGATATAATATTTTATATTTACCTAAGGGTGGTTGCAATAGTTCTGAGAAGACTTTTCTTCTCGGGTGTGAGGTCACCCTGTGCCCTGAAGGCACTAATGACGGATGAGTAGGCCTCCAGTTCAAGCCTCCGCAAGACGCTCCTGCACTCCTTCTCCTCCATATCGAGTAGTCTCGGCCACATGGTGATTGATTTAATCTGTCCTTGTGTCCGATGACCAAATCACATGCTGTAATCTGTAAAGAACAATGTCAAGCATAAGTGCATTACAGACAGAGTTGATTATGACCATTAATAAAAAAAATCCTGTTTTGACTTTAGTATAGATCAAATCCAACACAAAAGCATTGAAAACTTCAGTTGATCAGAAGAAAAAAATATCACAGTGTAATCTGTAATGTCAAAACATAACAGGTAGAGTTGATCACGATCAGTAATAAAAAAATCCTGGTTTTAATCGCTTGAGCGGTAGAGGGTATTCATTTGTCTCGCAATCTACTATGGTCAACAAGGAAATTCGTGATCACTCTCGCAAAAAGTGTTCAGTGGCTTTCTATGAAATTCGAGATCATTCTCGCAAAAAGTGTTCACTAGCTTACAAGTTCACGAGCTTTCGAGTGCTGCTGCAACTCTTTATCAAGTGACGAAAATTTCATCACTTGATATGTTGACCATAGTAGATTGCGAGACAAATTAATACCCTCTAGCGATTATTTCAATCCGCAATAATGAACCTATTTAGTATTAATCCTGGTTTTGTTTTGTATAAATCCCATACAAAAAGCATTGAAAAGTTCGGTTGATCAGGAGAAAAAAAGGAAAAATATCAGAGTACTTAAGCTCACAGGGCCGGCCCAGGGTCAATTTTGTTGAATAAGCCATGCTAAAGTACTGGGTTCCAAATCCAAAACCAACAAAAATTTACAAGGGCACTGCACAGATGCAGATTCCCCTCAGAAAAAAAAGAACAATATTTTTACACGGGCGCAAGCTAGTTTCAATAATCTTTGACTTTACTAAGCTAAGCGCACATGTCAAACGACAGATAAGTTTAATCACAGAGGCTAAGAATAAGATCATTAAGAATAGACTGTCTTCACATCAATTGGTATCAGAATTTAAAGACCGAAAACTGAACTTGCCGTCAGTCAAACTCAAAGACAATAGAAAAAGATCTAACTTTATGATAATGGGCATGGGATTTGTATAAAATTAAACAAACTTCCTTCCTGTTTTCTAATTCTATAGTATCAGAGTATATACTATAGGGCCGCTAGGGCCTACTAACTATAATATTAAACAGGTCGTCAAAGTAGACTCGATAACAAAGAAGCTACAGCCCAGGAAATCAACATTGATCAGAATTTAAGATCACTGGAACAATTGAATTCGCACAGCAAGCGCAGGCCGGAGCTCCCTGGGTTAATATTAGTATAAAAAAATAAAGTCGTGTAGGCCTACCGTAAGTTACTTGTGTAGCATAAAAAAATGGCAGTGTATACAGCCACACGCGTGTGTCTTTACCATCCAGCCACACGCGTGTGGTTATATCCAGAACACCTATCTGTGGATACCGCCACACGCCGCCAGTAATAACAGTAAAACGCATATGTAGGTCTGACCGTCTATATCACGATCAAAATAACCTCATTTCTTCATTAAATTCTTACATTCTAAACCACTCTGATTTCTTTAAATCGTTTCAATTTCATTCTCACCGTCTTCTTTCCTTGCTTTTCTTGTCGTTACAAAAGGCCGCCTGTTAAATAGCAAATTTCCACACTTTTTCTACTTGTGTCGATTCTCTACTGACTCTAGGCTATGTGCGTGTACGTGCGTACGTACGAAACTCGGGATTCGTGCATGCTTAACGCTTGGTACGAAAATTATTCGTACCAAACGTAAACGTAACCCAAACTGTATATGTCTACTGCGCTGCGCTAACGCTGTATGGGTCTGCCACCGTACCGCGAAGGAAGCCAGAATCGACACAAGTAGAAAAAGAGAATTTGCTGTTAAACAGACGACCGTTTGTAACAAGACAAGAAAAGCAAGGAGAGAAGACGGTGAGAATGAAATTGAAATGATCTAAGGATATCAAAGCCAGGGGTTTAGAATGTAAGAATTTAAATTAATGAAGAAATTAGGTTATTTTGATCGTGATATAGACGGTCAGACCTACACACGTGTTTTACTGTTATTACTGGCGGCGTGTGGCGGTATCCACAGATAGGTGTTCTGGATATAACCACACGCGTGTGGCTGGATGGTAAAGACACACGCGTGTGGCTGTATACACTGCCTAAAAAAATTGCATTACAAACTTACAAATTTCGAAATTAATGCAACGCAAATTTTGTCTAGATTCAACGTTAAACAACGGTATATCGGTACAATTGTCATTGACGTTGGACCCATTATTCTAGCGGTCCAACCTTACTTACATAATCAAAATGAGGGACAAATTGTCGTGTCAAACTGTTCACCGTCTCGATTCGCTTTCCACTCGGCAACAAAAACGTAGGTTACGTATTTATGCGCATATGGGACTGAAGACAAGATGTGTATTCTCAACCGGCAAGACTACGCCACTACACCCGGCGGGAACGGAGGGAGGAAAGTCCCTCATAACTCTAAGGTCCCGGTAGAGTTAAATACGTACCTCTATGATGGTCCCTGTACACGTACACGCGAGCGCGGCCGATTGTATGTGTAGTATACACTGATAAGCGCATGCGCATTGTCATTGTATTTTTTAAATGGGAAATTAGACAGTGCCCCCTGGCCTGCCCCCTTTCAGTTCCGCTGCCCCTGCAGATTTGAGTAAAGGGTGCTAATTACATGCCATTACCTTACCTTAACAGACTAAAAAACTTGAACACACTGTACAATAGGCAGATTCAAATTAATGCGGTATGGAGAATTTTTTTTTTTTTTTGGGGGGGGGGCACAGATAGAAGATCGAGCACGATGAAAATGGGATACACTATTTTCCAATGGATGATTCAATTGAAAATGCACTTGCAGGAGGAAACAGAATAGTAAAAGTGGGGGCTTACCTGGCATGAAAAGAACGATTTAAATAAGCAACTTAATCATTATGGAGGCCATGGGCGGAAATCCCAGACGGGACGTGCGCCGCCGCGCCCCCCTACCAAAAATAGCTGGGGATCAACACAATATCAAATGCCCCCCTCCCCCTCCCTACTATTCTTGGTCTTTTAAGATGGAGAAAAATATATCACCTCACAGTCGAAATAATAAATGTATTTTAGAGTAAACGACCTTCCATTTTGATCGAGTGAAAACCGCGGCCCCTTTTTTATTTATCTATTTTTTTCCACAGCTTTGCTTGTCATATTTTCCAGGCCCTGGTCCCCCCTTACTTTGGGGACATATTTCCGCCCATGACTAGGGCAAAGAGGGATCCTTGTCTAAGCTAAAAAAATAAATAAAAAAAAGAAAAAGAAGAAGAAGCAATATAATATTTAGTGCTATGAGTATAGGGATTGTGTGTATACCTGCCCCCCCCCCCCCCAAGATCTCCACTCATTGCATGAGTTATATATCCATCAACACTAACCACTGTCAGATAATTGTCACTAGCCGGCATTATTTTCTGTAACAGTCTTGTTGAAGAGCTTTTATGCGCTTTTATGGGCCTATAGACTACCTCGGGGTCCGACGGGCGGAGGGACGGATGAAAATATAGCATTCTGCCTAAATACTGTAGGACCTGAAATTAGGCAAGCCTATATCTCTGCATGGAATCATCTTTGTATTTTAAACATAATGCATTTAATAAAACTGTCTGACCGACATTATCTTATATAAAAAACTATATTACAAAATATTTTTTTCACACTTCAGGCCTACTTTTGAAGAAATAAAAGATGAATCTTGAGGTTTGAAAAATATTTTATAAGGAAGGAAGGAATAAATGAAGGAAGAAAGAAAGAAAGAAAGAAAGAAAGAAAGAGAAAGGAGGGCTGGGAATAGAAGACTAAAGGAAAATGATGTAGGAGAATGTGAAGAAAAAAAGGAAAAGGTGGAAATATAAGAAATGAGCTTTAAGGGAGACGGAATTAGGAAGGAATGAAAAGGGAAGAAAGAGAGAAATTACATTTGAGGATTTAAGAACAAGACATCCATGAATATTAAGATATGAGAGAGATGGGGGGAACAAAGGATGCAAAATGGAACGGAAAGGATGAAGGGAAATGGGGAAAAAGGAACACACAAAAAAAGTAAATAAATCAGGATCACTAGCGTACCTATGGGGGGCAGTCTGCCCCCGGCCCCCCCCCCCCCCGACGAGTCACAACCAATGCAAAGGATGTATCCCTGCCCCCCTGACGTGCATGAAACACCTTTTTTGCCCCCCCCCCGACGAGCTTGAATACCTTTATTGCCCCCCTGACGAGCTTGAAGACCCCCTTTTTTTTGCTTGTCACTTTTTTCTGGTACAATATCCTTTATTTGTGATTGAAGACTTTTTTTTTGCTTGTCAAATTTTTTGGCAGACGGTTCCCCCCCCCCTGTGGAAAATCCTAGGTACGCCACTGATCAGGATCATAGTCAACAAGAAATAATAAGGTGGGGGGGTTCCCACATAAGTACCTTTCTCTTTATTTCTTCACCTTTCTCCTCTTTTTCTAATCTTTTCTTTTGGGGGTCACTGCTCCCGCCTCCCCGTCCATCCTCCATGCATACACAACTCCAAAACTTGCTAAATTATTATGAATCTTTCAGAATAACTGCATTAAACACACACATCAACCAACTCTTTGCAACTCCAAACACAACTACTTACCTCACTGACCATCAATCTCAGTCCCATTTCATAAACGCCTGTAGTGTTCGAACAACACATGCACATTTACATTTATTTATTTACATATAATACATTTATTGATATATTCATATTCCACAATCATCAAAGTACATTTCGTAATCATGTTTACAATGAAAAAAAATGCATAACATATGCAGGATTGAAACGTAGCAATGAAATTAAAAAAGTGGAGGGGCCTACTAAAAAGCAGAGCTTGTAAAATGTAGACCCCCTATCAAAACTTTATACAAGGGTAATATGATACAAATAGAGTAAAATAATCAGCAAAATTTTATAAAATTATATAGATATAAACACTGTAACACAAATGTATTTACACTATATACAAAATTAAATATTGACTTTAAAAAATAATCAATACTACCGTGGATAAGTATGACGTTCACAAATATTAGATTGAATCAATACGAATTCAGGAGAAATTTTTTGATGAGTAATTTAAATCGTATAAGACTAGCTGCCTCTTTCATTTCTCTGTCCAGAGAATTCCAGAGTTTTGGTCCTGTGAAAAATACAGTTTTGCTAGAAAATACTGTTTTACTTTTAGGTAAGTGATAGTCATTTGATTGTCTCGTATTATATGAATGTAAAGTATTGTTTCTCATAAATTTCTTTTGTAGGACATTAGGTACACTATTTCTATCTAGCTGATACATGAATTGGAATAGTTGCAAGCGGTACAGGTCATTGATTTTAAGGATACGTTTCTGACGAAACAATTCATCCGTATGAGCTCTAAAGGACATATTGCATATTATTCTCAGTACTTTTTTCTGAAGTAGCAAGACTTTATTTAGTCTCGTTTGAGAGGCATTACCCCATGCCAGAATTCCATAATAATGGTAGAATTAATGCACAATACAACATGGATAGCGCCTGTGCTGGTAGAACGTATTTAAGCTTATTGATGACTCCAATATTTCTTGACACAGTTTTGCAAGTATTGTTGATATGAGCATTCCACGTAAGCTTGTTATCAATAGTAAGACCTAAAAATTTTGTTGTTTGCACTTCTTTGATTTCAGTATTATCTAAAAGTATTTGATGCGGTAGATGTTTCAATGAATGACTAAAAAGCATATAATTAGTTTTTTGCAGATTCAGTGACAATTTGTTGGCTTTAATCCAGTTTGTTACTTTTTTAAATTCTGTATTCATAGTGCTCACAAGTACATGTGGATCGTGGTGTGTATAGAAAATATTGGAATCATCAGCAAAGAGAATAAATGAAAGAACAAACCATCAAGCAATCAGATTGGTGGATTTCAGTAGCTTTTAAAGGTCAAATCCACCTCAGAAAAATGTTGATTTGAATCAATAGAGAAAAATCAGACAAGCACAATGCTGAAAATTTCATCAAAATCGGATGTAAAATAAGAAAGTTATGACATTTCAAAGTTTCGCTTATTTTTAACAAAATAGTTAAACGAGCCAGTTACATCCAAATGAGAGTCGATGTCACTCACTCACTATTTCTTTTGTTTTTTATTGTTTGAATTATACAATAATTCAATTTATACGAATTTGACAATTAGGACCTCCTTGCCTGAAGCACAAAATGTTAAAATAATGGAATTCCACGTGTTTAGGGAGGAATGAAACTTCATTTCACATGACAATGACGAGAAAATAACAATATTTCATATAATAAAATACAAAAAAAATAGTGATGTCATCAGTTCCTCATTTGCATACCGACCGAGATGTGCATATAACTGTTTTATAAAATGAAGTGAAACTTTAAAATGCCATAACTTCCTTATTTTACATCCGATTTTGATGAAATTTTCAGTGTTATGCTTGTTGAATTTTTCTTTTTATTCAAATCAAGTTCTTGTTTGGGTGGACTTGTCCTTTAACTGATATTGCAAATGTATTATGACAAGTTTTATGAAACAGGGGCCCTAATCATCATCATGCATAGCCTTAAACTCTACAATCTCTCTCACACGGTCATACAATAAATATTCCGCGGGGGGGTGAGGCACTCGACCAAAAAAGTGGTGGGGGTGTGCCGCGGGCGAGACAAAAAAACGGGGGCCTTGGAGTGGGCTTATTGTAAAAAGGAGGGTCCTCAAACATGCTTCGAAACTACAAATGTTTGTGAAAACGGGCGTCCTTGGAACAGATCGCCAGCGTGTGAGTGCGTATGCATCCCTATGGAACGGGCGCGCTGTTTCACTCCCATAGGCTATGTACAAAATAAGCCCTTTCAAGTACGCGCGCACGAAATCCTCGCGCGCTGCCCAGCCAGCTGATATGCTATTTCAACTTTTACACTACTCGACGATCAACTGTAAGATTTCAATTCAACATGTGTTAAAAAGCTACATTTTTGGAGGTTTGCCTTACCTTTTAAGATTATGCCTCCATCGTCATATGGTATCTCCAAAATTTCACGAGAAATCACATTCCAAATTTCTAAAATCCTTATCATTTTGATGATATTCACATAAATCCTGAAAGTTCCACTCTTATTAGTGACATTTTCAGTGCAATCGCGAATGAGCCTGGCCCCTGGGACTCGCAGAGAGCGACCATTTCAGGCATAATATCTTGAAAAACACTACTCCGATTTGGTGTTCTCAACGTCTCAAAAGATATAATGTCTTGCTTAATAATATATCCGATCGGCATCAATAACCCATCATTAGTTGTCTTTTACTTCTACTTTTGCTACCCAGTACGACTAATGCACGTCAAATACCATATACGGTCTTTGACGTTGCCAAGTTTCTTCTGGGAACTTATAACACGATCATTGTTTCATTATAAGATTTGGAAGGTGTATATTTCATGAATAAAGTAACAAATTCAAATAAAAATAAGTTTGTTAGAAGTTTTAGATATTTTTTGTTAAGTTTTGTCAGAAAAATTATGACGATATGTTGAATTTACTTTATATAGATTTGAATCATTGAAATTTATAAATACCAATTGGCAATCGATCCTTCACCGCTAACGATTTACGATTTATTTGTAAACAAAACTATCTGGACGTCATCGATCACACTTTGAATGCGGAAATGGGTCTAGATCTAACGTTAGGTCCAAGACCGGACCAAACACAGCGAGACCACTTGAACAAATGTATTTGTTTTAGAGGAAAATTCTACTTGAATTATTCCATTACTCTTCTCATAATTAAAATTTGAGAGAAATGTTGCAACTAAAACGATTCACGTTCGTCTGACAGCATTTTGTGATCCTTTTTAGACTTGATCCTGGGGAGAGCCTATTTTAGAATGGGAGATCGAGTCGACGATACCAAGTACATGTACCATGCACGGATCATGATTGATCATGGAAAAAAATTATTTCTTCTAACTAGCTGTCATCATATAAGCCATGAGAGTACATTGGCCTATTTTTTCAATGGCATGAATTGCTTAAGTTGGCGGTCCTCTAAAAAAATAGGCAAACTCTTTCTCATTAAAAAAATGAAAAAAATAAATAACTTGTTATAGTAGCCTAAGTAGGAATATTTAAGAGGGATGGGTCAAGCTGAATGAAATGTTGATGACCCCCCCCCAAAAAAAAAAAAAACAGAGTCTTAGCCTTCAATTTTTGGTCGTCCCTAACCCCCCCAAAAAAAAAATAAAAAAGAAATAAATGAATAAATAAATAATTGAATAAAAAAGGGTCTTTCAAAAAATTTAGTAAGGGCGGTCTTTTTTTTCTATCTCGGCGCTTCCCTCTTGAAAACTTATAGATCATTTTAATCTTAAATCTGCCTTTTTTATTTGTAATGTTTCATGATTTTATGCTTTTCCATCATGCTAATCATTTGTAAATATTGTGATTGTTATGATTTACTTCAATAAAAACTTGAATATAAAAAATAGTGTTTTTTTTAATTGTGGTGGGGGTGGGAGGGTTAAAAAAATTGAAGGGGGTTTAACCCCTGTAACCCCCACCCCTGTGTATGCCACTGACTTGATAATACCGAACCAGATCCAGAGACAGGGGCCGGCCCCGGGGCCATCTTACTTTTGAGGATAAGGCAGTCCCCCCCCCCCCCGCCCCTTCTGGAAAGTGGTGTTAGGTGCCGTGGAAGTTTTGAAAATGGGGGCTGACCATGCAATAATCATATTTATATGGTAATTTTTATGTTTTTGTACATGGTTTTAGAAAGCCCTCACAGCCCCCCCCCCCTCACAGCCCCTGGTGTTGACTAGTATCATTGTCACTGATTTTTTTTTAAAATAACTTTACTTGTTAAATTTTTTAAATGGAAACTATGTTTTTTCTTATTGTGGAGGTGAAATATTACCCCCCCCCCCACCGTCATAAATACCCAAGCCAATCCAACCCCACAATACCTCAGAGGAAGGTCCAGTATTTTTAAAATCAAGAGGGTGCAAAGAGCAAAACTGAAAATTGAGTGGGTGCAGATGACAATTTTCTATGCAATTTCCTAAAACTAGCTATAGGCCTATAGTTATATTAGCAGTATGTTCAATTGAGATTTTTTTTCAAAATGAGGAGGGGGGGGGACATCCCTTCCAACCCTGCCTTTGACTCTGGTTTTTCAGTTCATCAATACTGCCTTTGTCCCGTTTCATTAATTGTTTGTTGTCAGTGATCAAGGATTTAATATACATCGGCCCCATTGCATAAAAAAGTTACAATTATGATTTACCATGCAAATACAACTTGTATGGAGTCCTTGATCTTGATTGGCTTTGATTAGTGTTAACATGGTAGTTACCATTTGATAACAAGGTTACCATAATACTAACTTTTATGCAATTGGGGCACTGGAGAAGGCAAAATTGAGGAAGGGGTGGCGTATTAATGACAATGGCCTTTCATTTGGATAAGGCTGCCTAATCAAGGAGTCATTCTCAAAATATAGCATGCCAGGCAGCATACAAGTACATGTGCCTCACCCTTGTGCCTTTATCCTTGATTATACAGCAGAATGTTAGATGTCTCAAGTAGTCATGGCAGGTCATCCCTTGCTTATAAAAAGAGTAAGATTATATAAACGAATTTCATTCAAAATTTACAATAAAATTGCAGTGAATTACTACATATTTTAGGAAGTTTAGATACGGATAGAGTTTCATTCACATTCAACTATTTATTGAACCACATTTGAAAATTTGCCCTCCAGTGACATTACATGCACAGATATATATATATAAATAAACATCAAGACAATAATTTTACTTGAAAGAAACCTTCCAATAAAATAATATTTTAATAAGCATGTATAACAACTGAGGTAGGAGGTAAAGTTCAATCTCTACATGTCTGTTGGGTTAATGAAACCCTCGTAACTTTATAAAAGCTATGAAATATGGATGAAAGGAGAAGGGATTGAACTCCTAAATGAAAACAATGGTCACTTGTCAGGTCTGCATTATCTACCCCCTCCCAAAAAAAGAATTAATATGAATATGAAAAAATCAGTCATTTTAAAACAATATATTTGCAAATTTCATGTGATCTACCACTCACACAGCCATAAAAATTGGTTATCTATCATTGTTGTATGCATATCAATTACAGTGTACATAACAATTAAAAAAAACACTGAAAAAATACTTTCACCTTCACATGCCTGGCAAATTCAGTACCCCGTGGATAAATTTTTTTATGCAATGATACAAGACTTAAAAATACAGTAAATATAAATTACAAATCAGATAAGTGACTACTGGTAATTGATTAGATTGGATATGACATGCACATGTAGCTCATTCCTTTATATTCTCAAAATTATTGAATTTGTAAAAATAATCTGAATCTCGTTGTTCTCTGCATTTTAAGTGACTAGAAATGTAAACCATAGTCATAATTCATATGATACAATATAATACATTGCTATTATAATACATATTTTCAGTTGTTTTTAACCTACTATTTAACATACAATTCAATTCAATTCAAGGTTTATTAGAAACATGAGTCGCAGCCAAATGGCTGAATTGTTCATGTATACAAAGTAAAAACAATAAAAAGACTCATTACATATTTTAAACATTAAAAAACAGTAACCTTTGTAAAAACTGACATGAGAAATATGTGTATAGGCAAGAATACTTTGGCAAAGAAAATTTATATACATGTACATAAGATAATGAGGAAATAGTAAATTAAAAATAATAAAAAATAAAATACGTAAACGTTTGTAAAAGATCAATAAAAATATATGGATATTAAAAAGAGTTGATTTCCTCATTCATTCAAGACGGGCGTATAAAAAGTGATGCCTGTAGTCTTTGAATTAAAGTTTGAAGTGAAATATATCTAAATTATTGGAACTAAATTTTTTTTTTCAATTTGAATATTAGATTATTATGACATTTTCCTACTAGTGTAGTATAATTAGACATGTCATGAATAATAACTGTAGAGAGACATTCCAGAAGTCTTTTTTTTTATTGATAATTGAATTTAATATTATTCAATTATTGGCATTTAACTCGACAAATACTTTTTCCATTATCCACCCATTTCCATACCGAACTTCTGACCATATTGAATTGCATAATAATGCAGGCAAGACTGCCAGAGATGTCTTATTTGTATTGAAATACATTCATGTTAATACCCTCCTTTTAAATAAATTTGTCAGCTTGCAATCAGAATTTGATCAATTCTAACTGCATATCAATTAAAAACAAATATAGCGCAGGTAAGTTTTGAAATTGTTTAAAATGCTTTGACTTGTCTCTTCTTCCAGATGAATAGTTCTGAACTAATCTAGGATATTTTCAGCTACTAACACCTAATAGATGTTTTGGGTGAATTCTATCTTGATCTTTATAAGTACATCAAAGGCTGCAAGAACTCTTTTCCCGTATCCTATGGTTGCGGACTTTAAAATTTCACTGTAGCATTTAACCTTGCAGCAAATATTCTGCACATGGATATTGGTACATATACTTGCACATGTTTCTCAAAACTCTTATTACTGACATCGTTTAATAATTATTGATAAAAAAATAATGAATTTGTCAGATTTGATGGAGAAATACTAAATTTGAAAAAAAATAATTATAAGCAAAAGATAGGGAATCCAATAAACCACCTTTTCTGACTAAGTAATTTTCAGTTGATTATTAACATTAGGCAGTTGATTATTAACATTAGGCCTTTGACCCATTATCCTAATGAAAGTACATGTATTACCCAAGGATCAGATGTAGTGTGAACATAATTGATGCAGAAATAAAGGAATGTGACCAAGTTGAACAAAAACTTGACCTTTTGACCCCAACTTCCTTTTGTAGTGAGTACCTCAGTAAATACTGAAAACATAATGAATGAAAAGTTTCACCATGTCCAATTTGTAGAACTTTTTCCTAGATAATGTTACAAGTAGACCGTTTTTTAACTATATGTGAACTTGAGGTTTACTGTGTTTGTAGCAAAACTGGGCTCCTAAAAACATTCACAGGACATGTTAACTACAATAAAGGCCAGTAGAAGTAGAACAACAAGAAGCTCTTGAAAAAGCTGGAATCACACTTGAAGCAGCTAAACATTCATTCGTGGAAAGAGCCTCCAGTTCATTGTTTGGAAGAAGCGTTAGGAAGATGGTCACGTCGAAATCAACAAGATACCTGGAACAGTAAGTAACGCAAATTCTTAGCACTGTGAATTACATGAGAGAATTATCTCAATTCAAAGCTCATCACCTGTACAAATGCAACATACTACTTGTTTATTTCTTTGAAATATAGATAAAACATAATTTTTTTAAAGAATGGTTTACAAGTATAGATGTTGATCTACTTATAGTTGGAAAAAAAGTATATATCCCCTTCCTTATGATATCCAAATCACTTTGATTTCTCATCTTCAAGCATTTTCTTCCATATTGACTAATTTTTACATTTAAGTAATAGTAACTGTGATAGAAATTGACACAATATTCAGAAAGTAATATGTTTCACCCTTTTACTTTCCTTTTCTTATCCCCTTTTCTTTGTGGTGAAAATTTTGGGAGCCATGAACCAGTGTGTACATGCAAGTGAGTGGGGGCATTTTCTTTCAACCTGTATAGTGGCAGATGAATTTAAAAGCACCAAATTTGAATTGCGGGGGGGGGGGGGGTGTCTTCTAATGAATGGCCATCAAAATATTAAATCAAAATTGTTATGTATATATGCTTTAGAGCTTATACATGTGAAGAAAGCTTCTTCTTGTTTAATAGTCATTCAAAGAGATTTACATAACAAGATGCAGCAAAGACATTGGCCATGATGAATGATGGGCACCTTAATTGGTCCACAGTACAGACAGATGAATAGGTAATTTTCACTGAGAATTAATGTCATACTGACCTCACTGTCTTTATTATCTCCGTTCTTCTTATCAATGGATAACCACTGAAGACCTGGCTCAAGATCTCTGGCAGTGCATGGCTCCTTGGGGTGGGGGGGGGGCTGACCAACGGGAATTGCATCGTCTGATCTTCACAGTCAAATGTAGTGTCCCATCACTGCTATAGCCCCATTCCTGCATAAGATTTTGCATATGTTGCAATTGCATTCTGTAGGTAATCAAGAAATGACCAGGTTTGCCAATCCTCACTTGAACTATGGACAGTCAACAGTGATTCACTAGGTCCATAGCAGAGTCACAGACTGGAGGTGGTTAGACAACAGAAACAGAAAGAAAAGTTAGCACCAGAATATTGCTTTATTTTTAATAGTTTTAATGATCATAAAGAATGTGAAATCAATAAATTCATCTCAAGGACATTGCCACAAAGGATTATTCATGATCATTTCATTTGCACCTTTAAATGACAATAGATATTATAATCTGCCACCAGATTCATGATTAAATTCATCAAAAGTGAGAATAATATATACAATCATAAATCTTTCCTGGAGACAGAATAAAGCATTGGATTTGTACTAAAACAAGTTTTTGAGCAAATTTTGATCTGATATGCACTTGCATAATTGTATTATTTTTTTAAAACTGTGCCGATTGTCACCAGTGTGGCCTCAAATTTTGCATTACCAGAAGACTCAAACGAAAAAGAGTAATAGAAATATCTTTAAAAATGTTGAGGGAGGCCAGCCTTTTTTTTCATAGCTAAAGCTATTAATTGGTAGAAATCATCAAAACCTACCCATATGTTCATGTTCCATCATCTTTCCACAGGAATGGATTTCTCACAACTCACGATGGGGCAATTCCTGAAGAAGAGGTGTGGATTAAGTTTGGGGGAGATCATGGTGGACAGGTGGAGGCTCATTTAAGTTGGTGATACAGAGGTCTGCAATGTGGAAAACACAATGCCTCATAGAAATCCTTGTTTGTTGGATGCTATGAAGGTTCCTTCCATCTCATTGCTTCAGAAAATGACTCATTCCATCACCAAGCAACTGACAAATGAAGAAGATTAAATGTAGAAGTCAGGATATTGGAGACATAAATTTCAAATTATTCTATTTTGTAACGTCACAGATGTGTAGATTATTACTGAAAATTGTGTGATATAATTTTTTAATTTTTTTATATAAAAAGTAATATAGCTGGCAGTTGTTTTAGATGTTTATTTTATCTGATGTAATATAGGTATGATTTAGATTTAACCTCTGATGTAACATACATATTTTTTCCTTCAATTTTTGAGACTAGGGGAACTAGTTGAAAGGATACATAAAATAAAAAGACCTATAAATATATTGGTAATAATGTCATTTTCATGTGTGAAATTAGATTTTTCAGATTATGTTGGTGACATTAGTTAAATATGACGTATCAACACTCAAATCAACAAAAGAAGAAATTCTTTGAATACATGTTTCACCAGAGAACAACTATCATGATGATAAAAAAGACGAACAGAATTTATGCTAATCTTCCCTGTACAAAACGTGCACACAGAAGACATGTTATATTAAAGATAAAAGGATCTTTGAAAAATGAAAGTCATCTTATGATGAAATTTAGTAAACAAGAAATGCCACAAAAGAAGCGCGTGCAGAGATAAACTATCATGTATGAACTATAATAATAAATGTATATTTTGGTCTGATACAATAGAAAATTAAAATTTAGGGCCTACCTGACCTATGTGTGTATAGTTTCTTGTGAATAAATGTAGCAATGTGTGTTATTGATTCATTGAAACTAAAAAATTGAGAAAACAAAGAAATAAAAAACACAAAATCCTTCATTTCAGACCCAATTCCCCGGACCCACCGTATAGACTCTATGAAGTACAGCATATTTTTAACGCAATACCCCCCCCCCCCCCCATGTATCTGAAAAAACCTCAAGCAGAATCTAACCCTAAAAAAATCAATTAAAAAATCTAAAGAAATAAAAAAACACAAAATCCTTCATTTCAAACCCAATCCCCAGACCCGCCGTATAGACTCTATGCAGTACAGCATATTTTTAATGCAATACCCCCCCCCCCCATGTATCTGGAAAAACCTCAAACCTCAAGCAGAATCTAACCCACCCTAAAAAAATCAATTAAAATATCTAGAATCTATAGGGCCTACTAGTACTACCACTTAGCCGAGAGGACTCAGTGATATTTTTTATGATTTTGATAATATTGTCATTTGATCAAATGGCAATATCAAAATCATAAAAAATATGATCACCGAGTCCTCCAGGCTAACTAGCAGTAGCACTGCTGGCCTTGAATCTAGTCACTAGTGCGATGTAGTCAATATAGCCGCAGTATCACAGATATGGGTAACACTGACTGTAAATTTGTATGCAAAAAAAAAACAAATGGCCAAAAATATTGCAAGTGTTGTCATGATTGTGAAAATAAGAGTCTAGACCAAGACTGTGAAATACCCTTTTTTACGAGTCAAAGTTAGCACTCAGCAGCATTAGGCGCAGCCAAATCATTACATGTACAGCAAATGCACTCTCAGTCTCACTCAGGCAGTCTGGCTCAGCTAGCTCTGCCTTAACCCAGGGAGCGCCGGCCCGCAGAGCGGTCCGGCGCCCAGGAGCTCATGTATTGACCCATACTCACGGGACAAGGGTAGATTATGGTCAAAATATCTAGCAAGATAAATTATGAAAACAGAAATTATGCACTTACCACGATTACGGTATATGGATGAAGGTCTAACGCGTGGCAATTCATAACAAAAATGGCCGATCGAGACGGGGGTAGGAGAAAACTTTTCGTTTTTTTGAGGTTCCAGTCTGTGCCCAGATGTCTGAAAAACTGCCACTCGTTAGACCATCATCCATATAGGCCTAATCGTGGTAAGTGCATAATTTCTGTTTTCATAATTTATCTTGCTAGATATTTTGACCATAATCTACCCTTGTAGACCATTGAGTATGGTCAATTACACGGTAAGCTCCTGGGCTCCCGCCCGCTACGCGGACGGGAGTTCCCTGGGTTAGCTCTGCCTCAGCTCACGAAACGCAGCTGAGCTGCTGTGTACATGAGCGGTGTCTGACCACACAGCCAGGCGGCCCGCGACCCGGCCCTGCCCGGCTTCACCCGAGGTAGCGGCGCCCACATCCTGTAAAAACAGAATGTGCTGTATCGAAAAATGAACCTAAAGTAAATTCTAATGTTGGGTCCCACGAAAAAATGCGCCAGATGAATCTTAAGTGCAATGAAAACAAAACTAAAATAAATACGAAATGCTGACAAACCGGACTTTTTACATTTTGGACCTTATAAAGTTCCATAATTAGGTCCAGATTTGCGAGTTAACATTGGATTATGCAAACGCAAACAACATCACAAAATGGAAAAAAAAACAGAAAACGTATAATCCCATTGCCATACTTACGACTTCAAACATGGAAAAAAATGTTTCCTCCACGGAATTCTTGCGAAATAAATAAACTGTTGGGGACAGACAGAGAGAGTTGGTCGTGTCAGCGCCAGATGCCACAACATTCGCCAAAGATTTTTTCATCGCCCCTGTAGAGATTGCAGCACAACAACGTTAAATGCATATGCGCACTTGGGCCGCGAGGGGGCGCTAAGCTTATTTTCACTCTGAAACAGCCGTGGGGCCGGGCGTGTGTGTATGGTGCAGCAGAGGTGATGGTCAGACAGTGCTCTGCGGCCGCTTTTCACCAAAAATGCAGCTCCTTGTAACAGATCAATACGACCGGAACAGCGTAACGAAAAATATGCGAAGCGTTGGAGCAGCTTTCTTTGTTCTTTTTTTCAATAAGAAAAAAATGCTACGCCTTGGAACGGAAATTTGAGAGTAAAAAAGGGGATACCTCCACGGCACATACCCACTATGCATTACATAATGAGTGCCCCCCCCCCGGTAAATATTATGGAAGTTGCACAACATTTTTGCAATGGAACTGCTTTAATGCTTGGTCAAACATCTTCGTACAGGAGGGGGAGGGAGGGGGATAAAAAACAAAAACGAAACCATTAATTGGCACTATAAAAGGGCTGCTAACCTTACAAAAAAAAAAAATCCTGTTGCTATCATCCCATTTTCATGCCTAAATTTCTAAAAATGCTATTAGGATAAAATCCTGATTTGCAGATCAGGACCCAATTGTACAAAGAGTCACAATTGATCCAATCAATCGTAACTCTATGGACATCCATCAGTGTCATAACTTTTCTCTACAGGAAATGTGCAAAATGTCCTTTGTAAATAAAGGAGAACTGTCAAGAGATCAATGAATTTATGGATATACATTAATATCTAAAATTTGAGGAAACATGCATTTTATATGTTGACTTTGATGGCTTTCCATAGTTGCGATTGATCGGATCAATTGCAAGTCTTTGTAAGACGGGCCCCTGATATGTGTGTTGATGGGTGCTTAATACAGGATACTTGAGTCAGATGGATCATAACATTTAAAGTGATTTATTATTTCTTGAAATCAATTCTCTGACGAGGTAAACTTTCACACTAAAGCTAGGCCCATGATGAGATTTCAAAGTTTAGTCTTATCTTCCAGACCTGGGGGTTGTTTCACAAAGATTTAAGTATGACTTAGAGTTGCATTTACATGCAGAGTTGCATGCGGTATAAAAGACATGGCCGCACTGGTCAGATCATGCATAGAGCACACACACTACTGCCTATTGATCAATAAGACTGCGCGTTGCGTATCATGAACGTGTCAGCATTTAAGTGCGACTCTTTAGTCATACTTAAATCTTTGTGACGCATCCCTCTGATATCATCAATTACAAATCCTACTTGATATTAGTAATCAGTCGATAGTTGTGATTGACAGATTTAATTGAATTGAATGTAATATTGGCGATTGATGGTAAACTTTTATTGATATTCACAAATAATTGCAAATTTGCAGTTGATTTCGCTTTCCACTCGGCAACAAAGACGTAGGCTACGTATTTATGCGCATATGGGACTGAAGACGAGATGTGTATTCTCAACCGGCTAGACTACGCCAATACACCCGGCGGGAACGGACGGAGGAGAGTCCGTCACGGTAATGCACAATATGTAGTGATAAGCGCATGCGCATTGTCATTGTATTTTTTTTCTGGGAAATTAGTGCCCCCCTACTAGTAGCCCCGGCTAGTAGCTAGCTGCCCCCTTTCAGTTCCGCTGCCCCTGCAGATTTGAGTAAAGGATGCTAATGACAATTACCTCAACAGACTAAAAAATATGAAAAAAATGCACAATAAGCGGATTCAAATGAGGCATGGAGAAATTTATAGGGGCACACAGCTAGTGCAGAAGATCGCGCGAACACGATGAAAATGGGATATACACTAATTTCTAATGGATGATTCAATTGAAAATGTACACTTGCAGGAGGAAACAGAATACTAAAAATGGGGGCTTACCTGGCATGAAAAGAATGATTTAAATAGGCAACTTAATCATATATTGAGGCCATGGGCTGAAATCCCAGAGGGGACGTGCACCGCGCCCCCTACCGAAATAGCGGGGGATCGACACAATATCAAATGCCCCCCCCCCCTACTCCCGCCACTACTATTCTTGGTCTTTTAAGATGGAGAAAAATGTATCATTTCACAGTCAAAATAATGCATGTATTTTAGAGTAAATGACCTTCCATTTTGATTGAGTGAAAACCTTTTTTTTTATTTATCTATTTTTGCTTGTGAAATTTTCCAGGCCCTGGTCCCCCTTACTTTGGGGACAGATTTCCGCCCATGACTGAGGCAAAGAGGGATCCTTGTCTAAGCTAAAAAAAAAGGAATATATAGTGTTTCAAAGAGTATAGGGAAGGTGTGTACACTATACTGCACAACTCTACAACTTGCTAAATTATTAAGAATCTTTCTGAATAACTGCATTAAACACACACATCAACCAACTCTTTGCAACTCCAAACACAACTACGTATCTCACTGTCCAACAATCTCAGTCCCATTTCATAAACGCCTGTAGTGTTCGAACATCAAATGCACAAATGCAACAAATCAGACTGATGGATTTTAGTAGCTTTTTACTGATATTACAAATGTATTATGACAAGTTTTATGAAACAGGGGCCCTAGCTAATCATTCATCATCATGCATAGCCCTAAAAACTCTACAATCTCTCTCACATGGCCATAAAATAAATAGGGAAGTTGCACAACATTTTTGCAATGAAACTGCTCTAATGCTTGGTCAAACATCTTCGTACAGGAGGGGGATAAAAAAAAACGAAACCATTAATTGGCACTATATAAGGGCTGCTAACCTTACAACAAAAAATCTTGTTTCTATCATCCCATTTTCATGCCTAAATTTCTAAAAATTCTATTAGGATAAAATCCTAATTTGCAGATCAGGGCCCTATCGTACAAAGAGTCACAATTGATCCAATCAATCGTAACTCTATGGACATCCATCAGTGTCATAACTTTTCTCTACAGGAAATGTGCAAAATGTCCTTTGTAAATAAAGGAGAACTGTCAAGAGATCAATGAATTCATGGATATACATTAATATCTAGAAAAAAATCTTGAGCAAATAAATATGCATTTTATATGTTGACTTTGCTGGCTTTCCATAGTTGCGATTGATTGGATTAATTGCAAGTCTTTGTAAGACGGGCCCCTGATATGTGTGTTGATGGGTGCTTAATACAGGAGACTTGAGTCAGATGGATCATAACATTTAAAGTGATTTATTATTTCTTGAAATCAATTCTCTGACGAGGTAAACTTTCACACTAAAGCTAGGCCCATGATGAGATTTCAAAGTTTAGTCTTATCTTCCAGACCTGGGGGTTGTTTCACAAAGATTTAAGTATGACTTAGAGTTGCATTTACATGCCTAGTTGCATGCGGTACAAAAGACATGGCCGCACTGGTCAGATCATGCATAGAGCACACACACTACTGCCTATTGATCAATAAGACTGCGCGTTGCGTATCATGAACGTGTCGGCATTTAAGTGCGCTCTTTAGTCATACTTAAATCTTTGTGACGCATCCCTCTGATATCATCGATTACAAATCCTACTTGATATTAGTAATCAGTCGATAGTTGTGATTGACAGATTTAATTGAATTGAATGTAATATTCGCGATTGATGGTAAACTTTTATTGATATTCACAAATAATTGCAAATTTGCAGTTGGATATAAAATATGGATTCCAATTTGAAAGTTATATTTGCAACTGAATGCATTGACCCCTTAAATGATGGTTTAACAATCATTTTAACTGAAGATTATCAGGTTCTCGACTAAAAGCTAAGGAGACTGATCTGTGCTACAAACATCACCTTCAGGAAGTATTTGAAACCTCTATCATCGCAATGAAGTCAAGATATTTTGCTGGAAGTATATTCATATAATGAGGGCGATTGTTACATAATAAACATCTTAACAGAGACAAGGTGTAACAGGAAATTAAGAACAAACTATTGTACTATCATAAATAAATCTTCAACTTTGAATATACAATAAATACCAAGTTATCATAAATTAAAGTAAAATTCATATATTAATTCTATATATTTACAAGTTATATTTTTTCATAAAATATGAAGAAATGGAAACACATAAACATATATATTTCTAGCTTTCCTCCAAACAAGTTTCCTTTTCTAAGGATTTAAGAATATTCAAGCAGGAAAATAATCAAAGATAATATTTCTTTTTGAAATTGCTTATTACAACAGGACAATAAATCATCATTGCACAAAAATTGTTAAAGCTGTAATTTCTATGAATATTTGCTTCAAAATCAACCGTGTTTACAAATTACAGGTTCCCTGGACCAACTATTATAACTTTGCTTTTTACAGGTTTTTCTCTTTTTATTTCATAAAGTTGATAAACAAGAATGAAATTAATCAAATAAATATTAGATTGCAATTTGTGATTGATAGATTAAATCAGCAATCATTTGAACATGGGTTCAAATTTGCAATTTATTCTTGCATTGATTCCAAATTAAAGCAATTAAACCTAATTCATAATTGTTGAACAATTTCAACTATGAAAATATTATCAGGTACTCAGATAAATGCTAGGGAGACTGGTACTTGCTACGAACATCATATTCAATAGGTATTTGGAACTTCTGTCATCAAAATTGTTTCAGATTTCGCTGGAAGAATATTCATGTTACATCTTTAGAGAGACAAGGGGCCCGTTTCACAAAGAGTTGCAACTGTTGTAACTTCGTCACTATGGCAACTACCGTGGCACACTTGATTGTGATTGGCTTGTGTTAGTTACCAAAATGGTAAAGTGTAACTCTTTATGAAATGGGCCCAAGGTCTTCAAGCAAATCAATAATGTAAACAAATATATATCATGGACAAGTCTACAACTTTGAATTTACAATAAATACCAATTTGCCTTAAATAAATACAATTCACATATTAATTCTATATATTTACAAATTACTTGTGGTAATAAAAAACATGGGAAAATGGAAACACATAAACAAAAATATTTCTAGCTTTGCTCCAATTAGGTTTTTCTTTAAAAATGATTTAAGAATATTTAAGTGGGAAATAATCAAGGTAATAATACTCTTTTTTCATAAAGTGCTTCATACAACAGGACAAATGTCTCTTGGCACTTTACAGATATATCATTAAAGGGGAAGTTCACCCTGAAGAAAACTTTTTTGTAAAAACAGCAGAAAAAATAGTAAAAAATATTGGTGAAGGTTTGAGGAAAATCCGTTAAAGTGTAAGAAAGTTATTAGAGTTCAAAGTTTTGGATTTGTGACGTCATAAACGAGCAGCTGCCTCATGTGTTATGTAATATAAAATGTATGAATTTCAAATTTTGTATGGTTCCTGATGACTTAATTTTGTTTTCTTTTCATGATCGGATGTGAAATGATTTGTCTATTGATATACAAAAGGTACAGTGAAAACTATTTTCAATTTTCTGAGAAAATGGCATTTTATTGTTTTTTTACCATTCGCTACGTAGGAATGCTGCTCGCATATGACGTCACAAATCAAATAATTGAAATTCTAATCACTTTTTAATTATTTGATGAATTTTTCTCTAACCTTCGGCAATATTTTTATTATTTTTTCTGCTATTTTTACAATAAATTTTTTGTCAGACTGAACTTCCCCTTTAACACACAATGGAAACATATAATCAAACATTCAAGCTTCTACTAATCTATTTCTCTAGAAGGCAAGCTTTCACTGACTCCTGTGGACTTCCTCAGGCTACGTGTTCCTTATACTTCCTCCAGTCTTGCAATAAGTGGACCGAAGATAGGTGAAAGCGAATAAGAAGAATCCATATTTAGAATTAGATCAGCACCGACTCAGAATCCTTACATACCATTTCCCCTCTTTGCCAGAAGTTACTTTCAAGGGGAACGTGTGAGTGATCACTTGGCTCGAAAGAGTCCACAGTTTTGGAAGATTCTTGAGAAGAACGTTGGTAGCAGCTAGAAAACTTGTTTGATAACCCTAAATAATAAAAGTCTTCTGCATTTGAATGCATGCACTTTCTTCACTCCCAGGAGAGCATTCCAGCGAGAGCTACCAAGCTCTATTGATTGGAAGCCAATCCTTGCATTAATTCTGGGCCCAGTCTTCAAAAGAGTTTCGATTGATCAAATTAATCTATGGAAATCCATCAGTGTCATAAATTTTTCTACAGGAAATTTGCAAAATGTCCTTTGTAAACAAAGGGGAGAACTCCAAATTGTCAAGAAAACAATGAATTTATGAATATACATCATATATATCCAGAAAATATTTTGAACAAACATGCATTTGCAAGATGCTGACGTTGCTGGCTTTCCATAGTTACGATTGATCAGATCAATCATCACTTTTTTGTAAGACGGCGCCCTGGACTTCTTTATTAGCAGTTGGAGCAGTGGTGTTTGTGGGATACCCTGGAGCACTGCTAGTACTACTTACTGGGATTAAACTAGTAGAAATTGACAAAGTAGTCAGGAAAGGGAATAAAGTGCATTAGTTCATCAGACTTCTTCTGAGCCACTGTCATGGTGAAGCTGTTCCTTTCGCCAATCCTGGATGTCTTTAGTAGTGCTTAGGGGAGTGGTGCCTCTGGGGTATACTGGAGCACTGCCTGCACTACTCGCTGGGATCAAACTGGTACAACTTGACAAAGCAGTCAGGAAAGGAATAAAGCTCTATAGTATCATCAGACTTCTTCTGAACCACTATGAAACAGAGTGAAGTCGTTCCCTCCACTAATCCTGGAATCCTGGATCTCTTTAGTAAGAGGTTGAAGCAGTGGTGTTTCTGGGGTACACTGGAGCACTGCTTGCACTACTTACTGGGTTCATACTGGCACAACTTGGTAAAGCAGTCAGGAAAGAGAATAAAGTTCTGTAATATAATCAGTCTTCTTCTGAACCACTGTCATAGTGAAGTTGTTCCTTCCACCAATCCTGGACCTCTTTAGTAGCGCTTGGGGGAGGGGTGCCTCTGGGGTACACTGGAGCACTGCTTTTACTACTTACTGGGGTCAAACTGGCAGAACTTGATAAAGCAGTCAGGAAAGGGAATAAAGTTCTGTAATATAATCAGTCTTCTTCTGAACCACTGTCATAGTGAAGTTGTTCCTTCCACCAATCCTGGACCTCTTTAGTAGCAGTTGGAGCAGTGGTGTTTCTGGGGTACACTGGAGCACTGCTAGTACTGCTCACTGGGGTCACACTGGTAGAACTTGATGATGAACCTAAAAGAACAATGGTAGAAGAGCCAGAAGGATTGAAAGTAAGACAGAATGCAATAGACATATGGATATACAATCAGTCCTTGTCAAATTACTCTTTCGAAGTACAAATCACCTGAGGAGCTATTCATAAGGAAGTCCCCCCTCAAGTGTTAGTACAACAGCTGGTGACTGGGTGAACACTCTTGGTCTCCCCCTCCCATCTCTCCCTCTTTCTCTATATTTCTCACATCTTTCTTACCCGTTTTGAATCTCCTGTTGGATCTTGTAGGTCCAAGGCTAGCGCTGTCTTCGCCACCACGTTTAACGCTACCTTCTGGGTGGACTCTCTTGCCCCCCCCCCTCTGTCTTTCCTGTCTTTCACCCTGGCTCTCTATCTTACTCTGTCTCTTACATGTCCTTACCTTTTTGGTATCTCCTGTTTGATCTTCTATGTCTGAGGCTAGCGCTTTCTTTGCCATCAGGTTTGACGTTACCCTCAGACAGTGTTGGCACCAGAAGCCTGTGACCGGATGAACTCTCTCGGTCTCCCAATCCCTTTATCTATCTCTCTCTCCCTTTCTGCCTCTCTATTTCTATCTGTCTCCCACACATCCCTTTAACCTACTCGGTATCTCCTGTTAGATCTTCTAGGTCTGAGGCTAGCACTGTCTTCGCCATCAAGTTTGACGTTACCCTCAGAAAGTGTTGGTACCAGGGGCTTGTGACAGATGAACTCTCTCGGTCTTTTAACCCTGAATCCTGTTGTCTCTCTCTTTTTCCCTCTCTCTTTCTGTCTCCCACACATCCTTCATACCTATTTGGTATCTCCTGTTAGATCTTCTAGGTCTGAGGCTAGCACTGTCTTCGCCATCAGGTTTGACATTACCCTCAGACAGTGTTGGCACCAGAAGCCTGTGACCGGATGAACTCGCTGGCCCGTATTCTGAAGTCGGGTTTAACTCAGGTTTAAAGTTGTGGTTTAAGTATGGGAAGCCAAAAGTATCAAATTTTTTATTAAATTGTATGTTTACTGTGCTCTTTCCTGATTCACCGATGGTGAAGACCATAATATATTCATACTTCCTAGACAATTATGAATGATTTGAGAGCCAAATGAGCTGAAGTATGATATCTCTACTATTAGTGATTTATGTAACAATTGGCTATCCATACTTAAACCACAACTTTAAACCTGAGTTTAAGTTAAACCTATCAGAATACGGGCCTCTCAGTCTATCAACCCCCTTGTCTCTCTCTTTTTCCCTCTCTATTTCTATCTGTCTCACACACATCCTTCTTACCTGTCTGGTATCTCCTGTTTGATCTTCTAGGTCTGAGGCTAGCACTGTCTTCGCCATCAGGTTTGACGTTACCCTCAGACAGTGCTGACACCAGAAGCCTGTTACCGGATGAACTTTCTCAGTCTATCAACCCCCTTGTCTCTCTCTCTTTCCCTCTCTATTTCTATCTGTCTCACACACATCCTTCTTACCTGTCTGGTATCTCCTGTTTGATCTTCTAGGTCTGAGGCTAGCGCTGTCTTCACCATCAGGTTTGACGTTACCCTCAGACAGTGTTGGCACCAGAAGCTTGTGACCGGGTGAGCTGGGAGCACCGTGCTCAGGCTTTGTCTGAGCATGTGGAGAAAAAGCCAATTTTGGGGTTTGTTAAAGAATGTGACAAGATCACACCACAATTTTCAATCAAAGAACTTGCTTTTAAGTGGAGATAATGGGAACTTTAGCCTAAGTATAATATTTTGAGACCACAGAAATTTAATACCTGTTTTTCCTAATATGGGTCTTGTAAATTCAATTCAATTCAATTAATTTATTTTTACTCAATAAAAATATAATTCACACAAGTTATGAAATAAAATTACATACTGGCAAGAAAGAACAAAAATACCAAATACAGAAAATGACGAGACTTTGAGTGTGGACTGGTATTAAAGATCTGATATATCATAGCACTTCCTGCCCAGTAAAGACAAGCAAGGTTCACAGAACAGCACATGCAAAGAAAAACACACACAGAGGGAAAACAATCATTAGCTAGTGTTAATAAAGTGTTTGCCTTTATGGAAGAATGATAGAAAAGAGGAAGAGGACTGAACAAAGACTTGTTACAATAACAAATGCAAAATCAAGCCGACTTCAGTAGCTTTTAAACTCTAATTGCAAATTTGTTATGAAACAGATCGAAGGTCTAAAACCTTGCTTCAACTTTGGTGAATATTCAACTAAGAAAAGGTTGACTAATGTGAGTTCATAATAATAATAATAATAGGCATTCATAATAGAAATATTCTTTTCCGAGGCGCGTTGTTATTATTATTGCCCCGGCTTTAGCTCGAGCTGCCTTTCAGCGCTCATGCATTCAAGGAATTAATCCTGCCGGGTACCCATTCACCTCACCTGGATTGAGTGCAGCACAATGTGGATAAATTTCTTGCTGAAGGAAATTACCCCATGGCTGGGATTCGAACCCACGACCCTGTTTCAAAGTCAGAAGACTTATCCACTGGGCCACAACGCTCCACATGCTCCAGCTCATCTGTATCAATAATTTCTAGCTCATTTGGTTGACAGGCGATTGCTCCTACAACAACTGCTCCAGGCTTCATTTCCTCTGAGGATTAGGGTAAGGGTTATGGTTATGGTTGCAATAGGGTTGGAAGTCATTCAATTAGTATGTGGAATTTAAAGTGGAGCAATTGTCGCCAGAGAAAACATGGAATCAGTTATTGGCAATATGGAAACAATAATGTTTGCCTGGAAAGGTTAAACTCACCGGATCTTTATTTGTTTCAGGGATTGGAATGATGTTGTCTAAGACTGGTGTTTCTTCCTTGTTCTTGTTGCTATCTTCTTTAGGCGGACTTGGAGTGGTAATGAAAGCTGGGGGTACTACCAGTCTCTCCGGTTTCTCGCCCCCGTAGAATGGATTGCTGTATGATGAATGGTGACTCTTCTCTTTCTGCTTATAAATCACATCACAATTATGGATTCAGGGTTATCAAAATTATCACGCAATACACGAACCAATTACTATATTGGCAGATTTGGCAACAATTAAAATGGCAACAAAATAGCAGCCTCTATAGCTCCACCCCAATTCCTCAAATACTTACTTCTTATTGTCATATATAACATTAATGGTTTTGTTCATTTGCACGACCCCATAGTAAAACAGCCTTGCAGCTTAATAGGGATTTTATCATGAATAAATTAAATATATCAATACATCAATACATTATGTTTTTTCAATGATTTACAATTTTACATTCTTATATTGGTTTTGATAAATGAATTTGAACTCAAACTAAAATTGGAATATTACTGATGTTATGATTATTATTATTTTATTTGGCATTCAAAAGACAAAGAATACAAACAGATCAAAGACAAGATCAATCAAACTTGTACATGATAGAGAAAATAAGACCTGGATGAGAGTTGGAGAGGCTGCCTGGGTATGGAAAAGGCTAACTTAATAGCCATAACCCACAGGTCTTCCTCCCCAAACCTCCCAACCCCATCCAGGTCATAACAGTAATGGTGAAAATAAAAATAAGATGAAGATATTTAGAATCGGCAAAATACAATGGTCATACATGTGACTTTGTCACCTCAAGTCAACCCCCACAATACCTCCCCAATCACATCATTATGTATCTATACAAGCATTAGAATGATAAGCATCAAACATTAAAGCAATCGTAAATTTAAATTTGTAAATAATACTGCATCTACCATAAATAATGGAATATAGGACAATAAGAATTGATAAAACCATATAAGATTAAATGACATGATGTTGAGGCTGAAATAGGCCGGATTAAATTTAGTGTACAAATTATGAATAAACTTGCTCTTTAGTTTATGATGACATGACTTACAGCTCTCATTCTGATGAGGCATTTATCCAGCCAGTTGCGTATCGTCTCCTTGGCGACTTCCTCTTCAATGTTATATTCCAATTCCTCTCTGGCCAAGAGTTCATCTAGCTGCAGTGATTTCCTGATGTCCACAGACCGGTAAGACAGCATACTGTCAAAACATAAGGCAATTGAGATGCTAAATTGAACTACACTTGCTTTTTCCACTTTTAATGTCTCATCTCGCATGATCTAATCCAACACGTCCACCCAGGACAAGAACATTTCAGTAGTTTAAAACTGAAATTTAGTATTTTGGTGAGGAATTCAGTACTTTATAAGAAATACAGAAGGACAACACATAAAAATGAACTTTAGAAATCAGCATTTTGCAAGATATGATCGTCCAGTTGGAATGACAGCTCTTTATTAAACACAGATGTGTTTTTCCATTATCCGGAACATTCAGGTTTTTAATCAATAGTTTTTTTTAAAGATTCTTTTTTATTCTGTTTTGAAATTTTTTTTTAAATGCAAATTTTTTTATTTTCAAGACATAAGATTTAACCCCCTAACAACAACATTCTAGTACGAAATATTGTACAATGCCTACTTAGCTTGTTGTACGCAAGCAAATGGGAGACTAAATGTCAAACGTTCGTACTGTTGCACACACGATGTACCATCCAAAATGTACCATTGCATGGCTTTAGGAGGTGATGTCACAATACGATTCAATTCATTGCTGTCAGTAAAAAATGAAGATGAAATACGCGTATCGCCTGCTGACTAAAAATGTGCAATGCTGCCCGCGGGATTTTGCTTTTCGCATTCAATATTTTTGCTCCCTTTTCATCAATTAATGCAGGGGACAACTCTTGGGTTTTTTTTAAATATTTTTGCTAAACTCCGAGGCCTTGGACATTACAAATAGTGAATATTCTTATTCGTGCAATGGTGCAAGATTTCGCATTCGGATAAAGAAAGAGACACTCTACTCAACACTGCTATAGCCTCGTTGAGTATCCTTCTTTCACCTCATGCGAAATCTCGCACCATCGCACTCATGTCTATTTGTTATTTGTATACTGATTTTATTTTATAACAATCTATACCATAGTTCTTCCCCAGAATGCAAGTATACAAACCTGAGGACATCGTGAAAGGTAACATCCTGCCCGTTTCTCATCTTCTCTATCTCACAGCACATGTGTTTGTACAGGAGGTGGTCCTTCTCCATGTCCACTTCAAGACGCCCTCGCAGCAGACGAAGCACAAACTTGACCCGGCTGACTGGAATCACCCCCTAGACAGAGAAATCAATGAATATTGTTATAATGATAATAATATGCAACATTTACAGTTGTACTAAAAAGTTAGTGAACCTCCCCACAAAATGCACTCCTTCATGCTGAGTTGCCTTCATGCTGACCTTTGACCAATCCTTTGGCAAGATTCTTAGTACGCGGAATGGATGTCCTCTCTATTCATCTATCACTCTGCTTTAAGATGCTTGTTAACATCAGGAATTTCAATCTGAAAAAGAAATCCAATTGTATCTATCGCGAATGGGAATCAAAATGATTTAGAAGCTGTTTTAGGTCCCAAGAATTGATTGATTTGCTCGACAATAAAACTACAATTTTCGGTAGGCCCAGAGAAACAAACTTCACCGAATGTAAGATTTTATCACCTGACTTCACAATAACATATCTAAAACATGGCAGAACTTGAACACTTTAAATATCTTCATTTTCTGTTGGGGTTCACTAACTTTTGAGCACCACTGTATATAGCGCTCAATACAATGTTCTTAGTGCTGCATACTATTACCCCAGCTTTAGCGTGGCTACCCTGATCAGATACTCGAGCATTCAAGGAATTTCTTGATACCAAGTACCCATTTACTACACCAGGGTGGAGAGTGGCAAATGTAGATAAACGTAAATGTAGTATGCCAATGTGTGTGGTCAGCCAGTCGTTTTTTTTTCTTTAACTTCATTTTAATCCCTTAAAGAAATACTGAAATCTAAGGCCTTACCTTTCTATGTATATCGACCATATTCCATGTGATTTGAAAGTTCTTGATGTCTGCATAACTCAGCAATGCATCTTCTTCGTTTGAGTAAAATAGAGAAAAGTTCTCCATAATGATACCTGATAAGAAGAAAGACCAAACATCAAGCCATTTGATTAATATATGAAACTAGCAGTAAATATATAGATGGATGGATGGATGGATGGATAGATAGATAAATAGATAGATAGATAGATAGGATAGATAAGATAGATAGATAGATGAGGATAGATAGACAGACAGACAGAGAGATATATAGATAGATAGATAGATAGATAGATAGACAGAGAGACAGACAGACAGACAGATAGATAGATAGATATATGTGGTATAGAAGACTCACCGACAAGTAGATTGATAACAATGTAAGCTATGAGGACATAGAAAGAACAAAAGTACACCATGGAAGCCTTGCTGTTGCCGCAGTCAGTCTCCCAGTAATTCTCCCCTTTCTTGCTGCAGAACGGCTCACTGATCTGTGGGAACAGAATCAATAAATTGTAGGAATAATTTGTTATCACTAATAAATTACCTCTTAAAGGTATTGTTTAACTTTGTGAGCAGCCGATTTAAAAAATTCTCAAACCAAGATGAAACACGTGTACAAGTGCATGTATTAGAACTAATAAACCCTGAAAACAACCATTATTGAGAATGAAAAGCTAAAACTACAAGGCAAACCCCGATTTTGTAAATAGGCGTCTTATAGACACCTAAATAGTACACATAAGTGTATGGGATGAAATTAAGATGGTGTTTCCGGTCACTTTATATTTCAATTTTTGAAGCACTAAATAATAATTTTCGAACGCAATTTTTTCTGGGCTTCATTTTTGTAACGTATCACAGACACAGGTGACAAGTGTGACCTTCTAGCTCAGAATTTTTAAAAGTCAAACCAATGTTAACCAATCACTTTAATGTCCATGAAATGTTTGCACTCTCAATCACCAAGTTCACCATCACAATACCCATTTTAAAGAATTATGTCACTTATGGCCTGCTAGAATAGTGTAATGAAATCCATAAGACACCATTTCCCTGTAATTTGGAACTCGATCACTAAAGACATAATTGAATGTAAGTAAGTTAATTCCTTCAAAAAAAGAATTGAAGCAGTTTCTTTATCTGAAGTATGCATGGTCATTTCTTTATTGTAAATTGTAATTTTTGTTCTTTTGTCTGTTGACTTTGTTCATATCATGTATATTTTATCTTGTCATTTCTTCACAATGTATTCTACATAATATTTTAGGAACTGCGCATGTACAAGGCCTCTTGGGTTTTTTTTGCAGTCCCCATTTCACTTTCATTTTTTTACTTTAGCTTGTTGAATATTTTGTGTATTTTGTATTATGTATATTTTTAACCGAAAATGAAATTAATGTGAATTGAAATATATTGATTGTGGAAAATTATTGAATTTCAGGGTCTATTCCTTTCATTCTAAAGGCTACAGCAAGCAATTATGCTGTCAAAGTACCTCTCATTACTCTGCAGTACATAGAAAAGTGATTTTCTAAATTTTCTTGAATGTTGTATGTGGCAGATCTTGTGATTACTTTAAAAGAGAAGATCGTTTCAAAGCATTTGATTTTGGAATTTTCCCCCCATGACAGCCCAAATCGCTCATTCAATCATATATTCATGCATCAAGTAAATATCTCACAAATAAAATCAATTTATCTCTTTCTTTTCCATCATCATCATCAATTCCTCGTTATCAAATCATATACTTTTAATTTTTTTTTATTTCCAGCAAAGTCATTAAATGTAACAGTATATATGAATTTTGCAAAGTGGGGAATAACAAAGTTACTATTATCTAGGTTATCCCATTACAAACAAGTACAGAAAAAAGCATAAGCACATATTAGGATCATCATAAGAACATGTCCTGCTTGCTAACAAACTAATTTCCCTTTTTTTACTTGTAAACATTATCAACAAAAAAAAAAATCAAGAAAGAAACATCTTTGGCTTCCCAAAGTTTTAGCACAGAGCTTTTTAGCCATGACTTTTCATGTACTTGAACATAAATTTGGTGGATTCCTATCGGTTGAAGTGGACTGGCGGAATTCGATGCGGCCAGCATGCATAAAATCATGCCGATTACCGGGGTCCAGAAGGCGAGAGAGAATTGTGCTGCATATTTCTTAGACCGTTTTCAGTGAATTCTTCCTCCGCATTTGCCATATTGTTTTCATTTTTGAAGCATCACAGTCACTCACATTACAGTCCACATAGCGCTGTGCGCTGCCTGCAGCTGCGCGAGAGTGACCCCGAAGTTAGAAATCAGCCTGCCCGCTGCAACCAACAGATGGTGAACCATAATGTGAATTCACCGCATTGCTTGATGAAAGACAAAAGAGTTAAGGCCTACCATACAGTCATGCATGATCTTATTCCAGTCTTCACCAGTGACAATCCTAAATAGTGTGGCCATCGCGTTGGGGGCGCTCTCAAAGTTAGCATGTCTGAAAGCAATTCATAGAAATGAGTCATAAACGAAAAGAAAAAAAAACATTGAAGATAAAAGAAATTAGATGCAGCAAAAAATTATTTCATGAGGAAGTCTTTAAAATCAAGGTTAATTGCCACAATATTTTCATACATCTAGATCTGGTACATTGAAATAAACTTACTTTTGTGAAATCATAAAATTTTAGCTGAAAACTGATGATCACTGACACAAAAAGTCACATGTGGGACAGTGTAAAAATGTTACTTCTGTGCTTATTTTGCTCATTTCTCGCAATTACACATTTTTCCCCAAGAGTCATTGGCACATATATTTTATTAATACATACAAACACTTGGGTGGCCATTTTATTGGATTCTGTGCAAATTCCTTTAAGATCGTTACCACAACTGGTATATATCTTTTAACAGCAATTAGGAGCACACCATCAATCTGGAAAACTATCCCGTGGAAGCATCTTGGTGCAGGGATTGTGACTCTCAAATTGTAATCAAAGGGGAGTACGTTGAAATCCTAAGGCAGCCTGGCGGCGTCCTTTGGCAAGGCATTAATCCACACTCTGCCACCCTTGACCCAGGTGCTAAACGGGTACGCGGTAGGATGTGAAAGTCATTGTAGCTTGTCCAGTACTGTTAGCGCCTCACTGGCGACTGACTGGAATACTCCCCAGGGGCTGGAGGACGTGCACACATTGTGTGCGGGAATGACTGATTGAATCCGATGACTGGGGTAATAATATATCAGTAAAGTGCTTAGACATGTCGTTGCAATGTATTACGCCCTACATAAAAGCGAACTATTATTACCATTATTTATCATTACAACTCTTATTTTGATTTTTCATGGACCATCACTGTGCAATAAGAGCTCATCTGCATTTGGGTTACTCCTGACCTCGCCAGATTTTAAGTTGTTCAACCTCAGGGGGTGCTTCTCAAGGATGTTTAGTGTCGCTAAAATCAGAGGAATACATCACTTGGGAGATTACTCACCTGCCTAGATGCTCTCCGTATTTGACCTTGCCGAAGAGAACAACACCCAGGAATGCATAGAAGGTGATCAGTAGGAACAGGCCGACGATGATGAAGAAAGACTTCACACAGGATACCACGATGGTCATCATCAGCATCTTCAGAGTTGGCTACAAACAAGAACAATTCAATTACCCCATTAAATAAAAAAATTATTATGTAACAAATTTATCTAATACTAAAGAGTTACATAAAGACAGGACAGTTATAAGTTTGCATGTTGCATATCATGTGTGCATCAGCACCAAGTATGACTTAAAGGAAAATGAATCCCTTGAAACAGGATAGCTTGTGCAAAAATGGAAAAATCATAGAAACAGATCAACGAAAGTTTGAGAAATAATATTAGTTATGCATTTGAAGTTAAGATCATTATTGTAATGTAGACCCTCTCATTGGCAATGCAACAAAGATGTGTGATGTCACATGTGAACAACTTTCCCATTACTTTTCTATATACATCACTTAAAATGCCTCTTTGGTCACATCAGAAGATCATGTGTTCTTTCTATAGGAGGGCATGTAATACTGATTTTCAAAGAATACATTATGGATAAAGAGTTCGTATCAACCTAAGAAACAGCAAAAACAGAAATTTTTTGGGTATTTCATATGAAATGATTTTGGGGGATAAAACATTATATTTTTCAACTTGTCTGTCACCAACATGTATATATTATGATTTGGGATTTTAAAAAGAGGATTTTACATGAAACCAGTGCTGTTTTCAGCCTTTTTTTTTTTTCAAATCTGTCAAAAAAGGGAACCTTTGTCATTGCTACCCACGTACATTCATGGACAGGTAGAAAATATACTCACATGTTTCCCAGTGATAGTAAAGAATCGGAAGAGAACTGTTGCTGCTCCAAATGCAAAGCTCATATTGTTCTATAAAGAAATTTATGAAATGGGGATAAGAATACATTTTGCATCTTTCTTTCTTTTTTTTATTCTTTATTATTACAATCTTCATAAAAAAACATTCAAATCAAGAAATATGAATATTTCAATAAAATACAATATAAAACAATTGAGAATATTAAGAATAGTAGAAGGATCACAGAAAAGTTTCATAGAACTTATAAATTAATGATCCTGAAATTAACACATAATAACACAATAAAAAAAAATTAATGCAGTATAAAACGAAATATATCTTGACGGTAATATTATCACGTAGACTTCTGATAACTGCATTGGATACTATTCACACAGCACAAATTCAAGTTAATCCTCAGTGAGCTACTCAGACTCACCCTTTTGGTGAATTAAATACATGTACAAGTAAACAAGTCATACTGAACCCATAAAAGTGCAAGGGGGGGGGGGCAAAATAGTTTTCTGTTTAATATGCCAGCATCCAATCATTCCTCCCTAGCTCCTCCCCTCCCTCCTCCCACCCCCATCAGCACCAAACATACATTACTACCTCCTCACCTTATCTTTCACAAACACCATCATCATTATCACCATCATTTTCATCATCATCGTCGTCTTCATCGTCATCATCATCGTCATCATATTCATCATCATCATCACCATCATCATCATCACCATCATCATCACCACTACCATCACCCAGCTACACTTATCATATTGGTGAAGCACAGTTTGAGTCATACCACACCCATCAAAGTGACTACTAGATCGTATCTTTTCCGTCACCACAACTACCTCCAACATCATCATCATCATCATACTCATCATCATCACAATCATCATCACCTCCATCATCATCACTATCAACATCACCATCACCATCATCATCATAATCACCATCACCACCATCATCATAATCATCATAATCACCATCAACATCATCACCACCATCATCATAATCATCATCATCATCACCATCATCATCATAATCACAGAGATGCCAACTTTTGGAAATCAGAATTAGGGAGGATTTGCAACTGCCACCAAATTATGTGCGCGTAGCGCACATCTCGAGCGCGGAGCGCTCGACCCTTGCGGCCGGGGTCCAGGGCCCGCCTTAGGGCCCTGGAAGCTCTGGGTTTCTAGATGCTCTCTGGTGCAATCTGACCCTTATTTTGGGGCATTTCACATGTTTTCAAATAAAAATTGTTCCCACTTTTTTAACATAAAAAATATCAAATATGCATTCTTACATGTAAAAAAATGAGGGGACAAAAGAAGTACCTGTTCAACAATAATAATTAATAAGGAGGAATTATCACTATCGGCTATAGGCAGGTTATGTTCCACTATAAATCCAGTAAAGAAAAGCTCAGCGCTGGTCCCTTGCTTGGTGAAATAAAGTCAACAGGGTACTAGTGGAGCTTGAAGATCTTGTCTTCGTAATGTCCGTAGGCCTATGCCGTTTGCTCCGGCTCCCGAACGGTGCTTCCGAATATCATCACGACCTCCGTACTCAACTGAAATGTCCACGCTGCAAGTTGCGCAAAATGCATGGTAAATTCCTCTTTCCGACTTCCGAATACACAGGTACTGGAGACTGTATTCAGTCTTATACTTCTGAGACCATTTCTTGGTCTTCTTTTGTTGATTTTCCGCCATTTCGTGTCAATATCAACCCATCAATACGCCAAAATCACACACCGATATTCCACCGCACGACTCGACAAATCCAGTGGCCGCGAGCGCACACGCCTCGCGAAGCTAGCCGGGCCTACCGGCCTGGTGCACAGTGGATTCCCGTTGGGCATATCACATGCACCAGCTTTTCGCTGCTCCTTATTTGTCTACCTTTAACACACAGAATTTAGTAGCAGCGAACGTAATGGAGTTACTACATGCTAAAGTTAGCAGACGATACATGTCCTTCCAATCCAATTTGATCAATTCAAAAAAATCGTAATTTCGGGAGGATAAGGATGGTAATCGTAAGGGCGGGAGTTGGGATGAATTTTCGGGAGCCTCCCGATGAAATCGGGAGGGTTGGCATCTCTGTAATCACCATCAACATCATCACCACCATCATAATCATCATTATCATCATCTTCATCTTAATCATCATCGTCATCATCCTGCTATTATTACCATATAAGTGAAGTGCAGAATGAGTCATACCACACCCATCAGAGTGACTACTAGATCGTATCTATTCCGTCACATCTACCTCCAAAATCACCTTCATCATCATCATGTTATATATAAGAATAATAGTAGAATTGTGAAAGCAGTTACATTAATTTATTAGTTATTTCCTCTTTAAGAATAGCCTAGAATGATCAAGTACATTCCACAGCATGTTTGTAAGAACGTTCCAGAATGTCTTTTTATTATGCAGGCCTTGCCTATTTAAAGGCCAAGGAGTTTTATTGTTATATCTGAATAGAGATTAGGAACAATAGGCTTAGCTATGTTATTGACACTGCTGATTTCAATGAGGTCATTCAAGAATGTTTTAGAAATGAAGAAGGCTCCTGAAAGAGGAAGAATATTCTTTTGGAAGGCAATGCTAGAACTTTCCATTATAGTGAAATCTAGAAGGATAGCTGTAATGGGTATATAAAGCTGCAGTTTCTTTAAGGATATCATCACATCATATGAGAGCAGGAGATCACATCACATCATATGAGATCACTTCACCAGATCAGATCAGAGCAGTTTATGCCCACCATCAATGAACTGTTTGCAGTTATTTTGAGAGAGAAATTATCAGTTCTCATCGAGATCATCAACATCATCAACCTGTTCAATGAACACGTTTCAACCCATGGATTGCTGAAATTGACTGTTAATCATCATCAACATCGTCTTCACGGACATTTCAACTCGTTACAGTGACTCTTATTATTCATCGTACTTCAACATCAGTTTCATCATCGCCATCATTGTGAATTTTCGCCAGTCAACTGGGATTTTATCATTTGGATTATTACTTGGATATAGTATCATCACTTCGGGATTTTACATCGGACACTTCAAGAGATTTATGTAAGATCATTATTTGTTTTATTTATGTATAATTATTTCCTGTAATAAAAAAAGAGGAAATAAAAAAAAATCAAATTTACTTGTTATTTGTTGCAGTATCGTAACAATCATAATCATCCTCCTTTACACCACCATCATCATCATCATCCTTATCCTCCTCCTCATCATCATCGCCATCATCCTCCTCCTCATCATCACCATAGTCACCATCATCATCATCATAATCACCATCATCATCGCCACTATCATCACCACAATCATCATCGCCACCATCACGCTCTACTCACCATATTAGTGAAGTGCAAAATGAGCCATACCACGCCCATCAACGTCACCACCAGATCGTATCTATTCCGTCTGCTGTGCCAGTAACCGATGGGACTCAGGGAGATGCATTTCAAGATGACTTCAAGAACAAACATCAGAGTGAGGACCACCGAGATGTAGGCTAGTACCATCGCTGTCCTAGTATCCTCCCACTGTGTGATGCAACAAAAAGAAATCTTCACCGCTTTGATCAATAGTGAGTTTCGCAACTGCTACGGGGACGGATTCTACAACATAGTAAATCTATTGAAAATGCCCGTCAAAATCACAATGAACAGCTGACAGGTCTTTGTCAAAAATTGGTGAACCAGGGGGGCGTTTCATGAAAGGACTTGTCAGACATTTTATCCGACAGTTACCATAGGAACAGTGCCTCTCAGCCAATCAGAATCAAGGAAAGATGTCAGATCTGACAACTTGTCGGATGAAAATATTGAGGAAACGCTCCCCAGGACGGCTAGTCGGCGCAAAAATTCTGAGCTGATGAAAAATGGCAAATATGGTCAGTTCTCCCAAGTCTGCGCACCCGCGTATCTGCGCGATTCTAGTAAAAGAAGATACGCAACGAGCACGAACTTTACCATGCAATACAAAGACAGGTATTCATAAAAAAATCCGACTCAAAATGATGGAAAAATAATGAATTCAGGGCATTTCATGTGACGGCCTCAAAATGCGGCCTTTCTCAACAAAATCCCCGAATCGTGTGCCAAGTGAATGAGTGCGCAGACATGGGGTACCAATTTTTTTTCAATCTGAAAATGACTGCCCGAGGCTTTTTCAAGAAAATCCTACATTTTCTTTCATTTTTTAATGAGAAATTTGGTACACTTACTCATAATAATATAAGGGACATTATTCACCGAAAGATTTCGTGAAATAAGAAGAAATTTATGTTAAATCTTAACTCAAATTGTTAGGTGCGCAGACTTGGGGCCCACCATCATACAGTTGTTTGTCCAGAGTCACAGAGGACACTGCTGTTTTGATTCACAGATTGTCAACAAAGGCTGCATGTAGTTTGTCATGAAGGGCTTTTGATTGATTGATTTGATAGCATTTTATTCCATTCATCATAAAAAACAAATACAAGGCACATACAAAGTTTACATGAATTACATGAGAAAATTTCAGATATTACAATGATAAAATCTGGAAAACAGCTGAATAAAAAGAAAAGAGTGTGCATGATTTATAAATGAATGAGGAGGCAAATAGAAAGGGATAGCCTTATTAGCGCTGCCACCTTAACAAAATCTGGAAAATGAATGTATAAATGATATTGTAAAATGCAAGATGTAATAAATACTGAATACCAGATATAAATATTGAACATAAAAGGGGAAAACACAAATTATAACACAATGACAATGTATATAAATAATATATCAACGAAAAAAAAAAAAAAACCTGATCATACATGATTTGAATATTTACTGATAAGTTGGGTTTTATATCTCCTTTTAAAAACATTTAATGATGGGCTAGACAATAGACTCTATGTTCCAGAAAGCTTCAACATAATGTTGCAAAAACTCCCTTATAAATGTGAAATGGAACTTCAATGATAGAGGTAACCATAATAAAGGTTTTCCCACCAAATTTCTTATGTTGCATTTGTATTAATGAATGGGTGTTTCAACCATATTTGTCAAATTTGCTCCTAATTGAATGATAACATCGTTAAATTGATGGGAATTGATGGGAGTTTAATGGGAAAACCTATAAAAGAAATAGTAATGATAATGGGAAAAAGCATTCTCTTGAAATGAAGAATCCCAACAAACAAAAGAGGCATCAAAGTGTAAAAAAAGAAATCCTGATGCTTTTAGCGTCCCATAATTTCAGTCCAGAAATATGGGGTGTCACAAGACGCTTGCAATCGATCGCAAATCAACTTTTGTTCCTGAAATCAATCAGAAGTCAGGCAGATAATAGCAAAATGGCAAATGATTGTTGGTCTACTTCTTGCAATAAAAACTATACATTGAGTTAATATCATTACAATTGATACATCAATCAGTTTGCGATTGATTGCAAATATTTTCTTTCAACGTCCCCTTAGTAAGTTAAACCGGGGTTCAGAATATGCGCCCTTACCTTAGATGAAAGGAGAAAGAAGTTGACTAGAACCAAGAATGCAATGAATCTCTTGAAGTACTTGTGCTGCGACAAATCATACAGCTTGGCCCGGAACCGAGAATGATCTAAAGTAAAAACAGTCAGAAAATAGTCAGAAAATTTGAAAAGAATGAATATAAAGCAAGCATTCACTATACGATTCAATTAAACATATCAAACCTTCAACCTGGTTGGGGGGCGGGGCTAACTTAGATTTAAGCAAAATACTTGGCCATAAGCGGCACTTGAATAGCAAAGATGGGTATGCATTTTAATTCAGAAGAATACTTAAGTAAAATTCTGAGTTAAGTATGGAATTGAATACCAGCTTAAATCAAATTCTTGAAGTCTATTTAGTACTCTTGATGGTACACGAATTCTATTTTCAGGTGATAAGTGCAGTACATGCAGATCTGGGCCCCGTCTTACAAAGAGTTATGATTGATCCAATCAATTGTAACTCTATGGAAATCAATCAATGTCATAATTTTTTTCTACAGGAAATTTGCACAATGTCCTTTGTAAACAAAAAGGACAGTGAATTCTTAAGAAAACATTGAATGCATGAATATACATCATAATTAGAAAATATTTTGAACAAACATGCATGATAGATGTTGGCACTGCTGGCCGTCCATAGTTGTGATTGATCCGATCAATCATAACTCTTTGTAAGACAGGGCCCTGAGTTGATCTTACCAGGTCGTGGTGGGAGATGGAGTGGTTGGGCAAGCTGAAGTCTGCCCTTTAGATCCTGCCATCTTCTCTGATCAATAGTCAGCAAAGTGGTTCCCTGGAAATACATCAAGAAAATATAAACATTGGCAACTAAACAGCGATGAGTATTGTTTATGCGTGTAGAGCGTGACCTAAAAATGTAAGTGATGGAGGAGTAAAAAGATAGTTACTATCACATCATCAAAATCGTGGAGCGTTGTGGCCCAGTGGATTAGTCTTCGGACTTTGAAACAGAGGGTCGTGGCTTCGAATCCCAGCAATGGCGTAATTTCCTTCAGCAAGAAACTGATCCACAATGTGCTGCACTCAACCCAGGTGAGGTAAATGGGTACCGGTAGGAAGTAATTCCTTAAAAAGCTGTGTGCGCTATGAACGCCTAGCTGAGCCGGGTACTATAGGAATGCCTTGAGCACCTAACAAGGTGGATATGTGCGCAATATAAATACCCTATATTATTATTATTATTAATCACCAACATCATTATCATCAACATCATTAATACAATTATAAATATCAATATTTTCATCACCACTGTCATTATCATTATTACCCTGTAACTCCTGTTCTTCATTAACCATCAGCATAAAATCATCATTATCATTATCATCATGAACAACACTGTCATCATTATCATCACTGTGTACATAATAATCTATATCATTATCATCATCATCTTCATTGTTATCCACACCATCATCATTATCATCTTCTTCTTCATTATCATCATCAGCAGCAGCAGCAGCAGTAGTAGCAACATCTCCCTCCTCCTCTTCTTCATCTTAATCAGTATCATTGTAATATCATCAACATCATCATCACCTCACCTCATCATCATCACCTTCCTTATCATCATCATCACCGCTCTCACCATCATCATCACCACCATCTCAATCATAATCATCATCATTCTCTTCCTCTTCTTTATTCTAATCACTATCATTGTAATATCATCATCATCATCATCATCACCTCATCATCATCATCACCTTCATCATCATCATCATCATCACCGCTCTCACCATCATCATCACCACCATCTCAATCATAATCATCATCATTCTCTTCCTCTTCTTTATTCTAATCATTATCATTGTAATATCATCAACATCATCATCACCTCATCATCATCATCATCACCTTCATCATCATCATCATCACCGCTCTCACCATCATCATCACCACCATCTCAATCATAATCATCATCATTCTCTTCCTCTTCTTTATTCTAATCACTATCATTGTAATATCATCATCATCATCATTACCTCCTCTACCATTATCGCTATCATCATTATCATCGTAATTATCATCATCATCATCATCAACAACAGTATAATTAACATCATTATCAACATCATCATGATCATCTACATCATCTTCATCCTTACCTTGTTTTCAAAGTAGTTTGAGATGACCACACCAACAAATAGAGTGAGTCCAATCATGCAACCGATGAAGACAAAGATGTGTATGTAGAAGGTATGCCACTATCAAGAACAACAAAAAGAGTGAAACTAGAATCAATCGTTAAGCCTGGCCCACACTTTCATATTTTGGGCTGCGTATTGGTGCGTTAGACAAAAGCAACAATATGCAGTAATTTTCCTTTTTACCAGTAAATAAAACAGAAATTCCGTTTGGTTCTATTACTTTTCATATAAAAATTCATGGAATTCACCTTAGCAAAATGGAATTCAGGTTTTTGTTGTGTACATTTTCAGTGACAAGACGGAATTTCCATTTTTCGATCCAAGTTGAAACAGAATTACAATTTTTTCGGAAACGGAACAGACCATTCTTTTAAACAGAAAATCAGTCTCTACAGCTTGACGCACGATACAACACAGCACGGTATTTCGCTGCAATCACACTTTTTTTGCCTATAAGCTCGTCAGAGATTGTACAGAGTTGAACACAGTAAAGCAAACCGATGCACACTTAAGTTCAGATATACTTTCATTGCATTAAATGCAAAGGAACAAAAAAGGCGCACTAACTATGAAAATGTTAGTAAATTTAATGTTTTACTTGTTTTATTTACCTTCAATTTAAGCTGCAAAGCACTTAGATTTTTTTAGTATTACACGCTATATAAATACTCCATATTTCTATTATTCATTATTATCATTTGTAAAGCCAGGCCCACACCTTTACGTTTTGGGCTGCGTACTGCTGAGGTAAATGAAAACAACTTAACGTAGGATTCTACGCAGTATAATATTGGTTGCAATAACACTTTTTTTTTGCCTACAAGCTCACTACTTAACATCAGAGATTGTACACAGAACCCAAGATTGAACACAGTAAAGCAAAGCAATGCACGCTAAAGTTCAGATACAATTTCATTGCATTAAATACAAAGGAACAAAGAAGGCAGACTATTTTAGTAACAGAATTTCATTGCCTATCTGATATTACCACAACTGAAATGTTGGCTTACCATATTTGTCTGATTAATGATGATGTCTCGAACTTCCAACCAGCCTTCCAGAGAGAGTACTTCAAACAATGCTAACAGAGCACTGCCCAAGTTATCAAAGTTGAAGTTACGTGGGTTGGCCCTGTAACAAAGCAAAAAAATAGAATGCACAAGTAGCTGGCTTGACAGTGGTACTCTGCAACAAAATGATATTATGCAACATTGATACAATGCATGATAAAAACATCTTGAAGTGCTGAATATTATCACCTCTGTTTTATAGCATAGGAGCCAAAAAAGCCACTTCTTAGTATTTCTGAGAATAAATTCCAGCAAGGTATGCATTTAACCCAACTGGGTCAGGTGTAGCTCAATGCCTAGCCAAAGGCCATTGGGGCCAAGGAGGGAACAGAACCCCAAACCTTGTGATCTATAGCGAGAGACTAATCCACCAGACCACAAGAAGAGGAGGAACAAAGAATAGGTGGAACATAAGGGGGAATAAGAGGGAAGGAAGAGGGATGGTGAAAGAGAAGGAGCAAGGCAGATGGGAAGAATGAGAAGTAGAGGGGGGAGAGAGAAACGGAAGATGAGGAAGGAGAGGGAACTTACCACACTCTTGGAACCAAGAAAGTAGGCAATTCTTCTTCTGGCGAATCTGGTTTGTGAGTCTTTACAACGCTAACAAGAATCCGGAATTCTCCTACGCATTCACTCTGAAATTAAGAACATATCATCCATATGTTAGACCTTCATTTTTGAGGTGCGCGATTGCGCTGGCGCTCCTACTGCGCTCTTTAAAAAAATGATGAGAGCAAAAAATCACGCTCCTAAAAAAAAAAAAAACTGCTAAAATCTTTAAATCCATGAAATGGCCATCTATTTTCCACAATTTTCCATAATTCCTTGAAATTATTTTGATTTACATGTAGTTGAAAACTATCAGAAAAATGAAGAATATTCACCTCTTTCCTGACTCTGATTTGAATTTGAACTCGGTAAATATTGTAGTCCCATATGTAGATTTTCATGGCACCACCATTGAAGTCTACATGTGGGACTACAGTATTTACCGAGAGTAAGTTCAAATCACAGTTGGGAAAGAGGTGAATATTCTTCATTTTTCTGATAGTTTTCACCTAAATCAAAATACATTCAAGGAATTGTGGAAAATAGATGGCCATTTCATGGATTTTAAGATGTAAAATGTGAAATTTTAGCAATTTTTTTTCTTTTAACAAGAGCGCAATATTTTGTAAACGTATTGACCCAAGCCTAGTTTCACCAGATTAATTAATAGCTACACAGCTATTGCATATACAATGTTACGAAAAATCTACAATTTATCATATGTGTATTGTATTGAATTGATTTGAGATCCTCAAGGAGAGTGATTCTGAGGAGCTCAATTGAGCTCCTCAAGAAATTAAGGAGAGCAATTTATTGAGCTCCACGAAATTATAAACATGAAGGACTGATGTTATTAGTCAATATTATTAATTCCAATTCCACTTGGGAGGGGAAAGAAAGGACAAGGCTCTAGAGATTGAATATTTGTAATAATTACAATTCAATACCACTTGCAATAAAACTTATTGGATTATCAACTGCATCTAGTCAAATGATATGCCAGATCAAAAAATATATTACAAACCTCTCTTTTAGAATATTTCATCAACGACCCTTGACCTTTTACCAATTGCACCCAATCAAATCATGTCATCCTCGCTAATCATCCTATGCATACATGAGCCACCAAGTTTTACTTTGAGAGATTGATTGATTCTCAGGTATGAATTGACAGACGGACAGATATCCTAAAATTACTTCTACAACCTCCACCTTCGACTGTGGAGGCAGGCGACAGCTTGGTTCATACCTCGTTTTTAATGGTAGGGTCATTGCACTTAGCCAGCCTTGTTGCGAAGATCTGCACACCGTAGCTGGCGAAGACAAATATAAGAGCAAGAAGGAGAACAGAGACAAGGAAAATCTCTTTGAAGCTACGCAGAAGCTCGTAGAACAGCTTCCTCAGATGGGGCACCAGTGCGAATATGCGAAGTGGGCGACAGCATCGCAGTACGAGAAATACCTACAGAGGACAGATACAGTATTAAGAATAATTATCAATAAGTTCTTTTGATAAAGATTTTATATCTGTGAACTGCCACTTCAAAAACCTAAAAAAGTCGCCCAAAATAATTGAAATGTTTTTATTGAGCTTGATAATACACATCCTAAGCTTTACGTCATTCAAGATCAAGATTGATGAACAATAACCCACACAGGAGTTTGAATAAACGAAGAAGAAATTCAGTGAAAGCTTAAAAAAATAATGAGAAAACACGGTTTGAAGTTTCGGGTTCACTCAAGTGAATTTCCCAGCAGCCCACAAAATGTGGTGCATAAACAATCCAAATCTTCTCTTTCATTTCACTTTACAATGACGAATTTTAACAGTATGATACTCTATCAGATAAACTCATTTTCTAAGTTTTATTTTTTGAACCCATAGAGGCAAGGGCAGACTATGCAATTCATTGTTATTCGAATTTCAGAGAAATTGTAATAACACTTGATATAAACGTTCCAACCAATAAAATCTTAGCGATCAGAGTTCAGAATAGTAGTAGGACTTACTGAAATCAAAGTTCAGTCAATTTCGAGCCTCCTTGTAGGAATAAAGGCAAATCTAATTCCAAATTGTAATAACTTCATCATCGGCTACGACTTTTAAGCCGATTTGGACATTACTCTGACCGCAGGGCTTGCCGCTGAGTAAATTTATGATTTTATTATTCCTAACATTAGGCCGCGCTTCAAATACAATAATGTTACTTCTTGGAACTTTCATGCTTTTTAATGCAAAATGCGATTTATTGAAAAACTTGCATCGTATCGGATTGCATTGTGTGCACTGGGCTTAAAACATCCATAATTATGACAGGGCTTACGTGAGCTAAAGAGGCAGGCTGGACATTCTTGGGCATCCAACACAGAAAGATGAGACTGATCAGATAGATGAAAACATCCAAGAATCCTCCAACATCTCGTATCAGAGCTTTTGGTGTGAAGAACAGACCGTCAGCTAGAATCTAGTCCATAGAAGAAAAAGAAAGAAAAAAATAGTATTGCCCAGTATTTCAATATTGATACCAAACTGGTGCTTACTTTTACCCCTAAAAAGTGCTGTGTAAATTAAGTCCCCATTTTCCGTATACATAATTGTTCTCTTCTTTAGAAGTTATGCACCAACTTGATACAAAATTGAAGACAAAGGGACAGGTTCACCCTGACATTTAATTGGTTTTGATAAAAGCAGAAAAATTAGAAAAAAAATATTGGTGAGAGTTAGAAGAAAACCAATCAAAGAAGTGTGGAAGTTATGAATTTTTTTTATTGTTTAACATCACAGACAAGCAGCTCCGCCACATGTATTTTATGTGATATAAATTTTTTTTTTAAATGCAAAGTGCTTTCACTTGTGTAGGGGTTATATATCGTAAGATTTATCACTTTCTAAAGAGAAGTTTTTTATTCACGTACCACTTCAAGAAAAATTTAGTTTACATGATATAAGGGGAGCTGCTTGCATATGATGTCACAAATTAAAATAATTTACAATCCATAACTCTCTTACTCTTCAATGGATTTTGATCAAACCTTCACCACTAATTTTCAAAAATTTGTCTGCTTTTATCAAACCACCTTATCAGGGGGGGGGGGAGGGGTGACTTCCCTTTAGTGTTTATTTGACCTTTGCATATTGAAAATCATGACTGCAAAAACCTGGTTAAAATTGAAAACGTAGAAAGAGGCACTTTCAGTCCTGTTGCAAAGGAATTGTTTTCACAATGTCTCTTCTATCGATATATTCTGTATGTCCTGGATTTGAATGTACTTTTTAATGAATCTTGTAAACAGAAAACAAATTAGCAATGTCTTGAAATTAGAATGCATCTTTTAACCCTAACAGAACTAGGATTTGTGGATCTTAAAGGGCATACAACTAAATAAATGTAAGAAGAAGACATACCTTCAAGATCATTTCTGATCCCATGAAAATGACAAAGATGTATTCTGCAATGAGCAGAACCTTGTGATCCATGACTCTGTTATCAGGACTCTCGTACATCATAGATATACAGGTCGCCGTGGTAACTACGATGGAACACCACGTCATGTATGTCACCATGGCAACAAAATCACTGAAAATGAAACCAATATAAGGCCTACATGTTATTTGTATTCCTGTACAACACAGATATTATTAGATACTACGATAAAGCTAATAAACAATCTTTAACATATAAATGCCAGTTGTAGTAACAAAATGAGTCTGAAAAAAATCTTTGTTGTATCAATTGTTCTTTTTCAAAAAACACTGAATGATTGTGTTAGAAAATTTGTAATTTCCGAGAAATAAATATTATGGCATTTTGATCAGATATAATGCCTTTTTAAGCAATAATAATGCATTGTCCCACATGTACTTAACTATCTATTGTTGGTGATCTTCAGCGTGATCAATTTTTAAAGATGATATTCATGACCTCACAAGGTTTGGTTGTACGTAACTGTACCAGATCTATATCAATGGCAATATGGTGCCATTCAACCTCCTTGATTTCAAAGATTTTCTCAAAAAAATTGTCTGCTTGAATAATATTAGTTTACAATGAAGATTTAAGTACATAATTATTACTATGACAATCAATAACTATGAATAACAGTATTATGGGGAGCAAACTCACTGGATCTCCTGATATCTCCTCTTGATGACCATTCCAGACTCATCAGTATGGGTTCTGAACAAACAAAGAAAGAAAATGAGTCAAAGACACTGTGGGTCATCAAATAAGGCTCGGGAAAGGGGGAAATAAAATCTTTCTTTTTTTCTGAATTGTGTTATTTACCTACTTCAATAATGGCACTTTATGTGAATCCAGTCACTTTTTGCTGCCACAGCATTTTTCCAACTTTATAAGGAGTATATTGGACAAATGCCCCTTACACCTCAAAATACTTTTCCCAACCTAACATTAACATTCTCATGAAAGGTATTATATGACACCTAGAGAGATCCTTGGGATTTGATTGGGTGTTTGATATCGTTCATTCAGCCTGTTTTGCAATCAACCGTGCAATTTTGGATCCATACCATTTTTCCATTGCACGCCCGCACCGAGACTGCAGCTGCATGCACCAGCAGTGCACATGTTGTAATGACGTAACAATCAAGACTGAACGTGCACTGCATGAGCATGTTTTGCATCGAAATTCATGAATTTCATATGACCCCCAAAAAAATCAAAATTTAGGTGTCATATAAAACCAAATAATTATTTTTTTTTCATTCGTGCAATGGACAGAATACTTCATTGGACAGAATACTTCATTCGGTGAAGAGATGAAATAATTATCCATTCAACTCGGCTATGCCTCCCTGAATGAATCATTTCATGCAAGAAGTATTATGTCCACTGCACTCATAAACATTCATTATTTGTATACTATACTATATTTTCTGTACCCAGCCAGATATAAAGGAGTACATGAGCAATGTGGCCCATCTGGGTCCTTTTTCATAAAGACTTGTCAAATTCACAATTACTATTAATATAATTAGCAACATTATTATCAGCCAATCAAAGTGATTCATTTCAGTAGTTTTTAACTGTTAGTGCAAATTGTTAATATAACAGGTGGGTGTTTCATAAAGCTGTTCGTAAGTTAAGAGCGACTATAAGAACGACTGGTGATCCTTTCTTGCGGTAAATGCAGAGCTGCCAACCTGAACAAGAACATTTCAGTATTTTCAAGGCTGAAAATCAGTATTTTGGTGAGGAAATTAGTATTTTCACAGGAATACCATAGGACAACACATAAACTGAAACAAAAGAAATTAGTATTTTGCATGAAACCATCAGTATTCTTCTTATTTTCAGTACTAAATACGGAAAATCAGTACTACTTGACAGCTCTGTAAATGGTATATTGAACTGGCGATGGTTTAGCGCGTAAGAAAGGTTCACCAGTCGTTCTTAAAGTCGCTCTTAACTTACGAACAGCTTCATGAAACGGCCCCCTGGTTTAATGAGAGAGCCCCTGGTATTTACTACCACTTCCTCCATTTCTTACTTGGGTATACACATAACAATATTCAAAGGGTAACTTCACAAAAATTGTCAATGCATTGATGCAGTAAACAGTAAATAGCTAAAATGATGATTACAGTCTTACGAAGTAAAACATATCCTGTAATTCATTGGAAATAATCATCGGATTGGCGTAATGAAATGAGAAGAAAACGACTACGCCTGGACCCCACCTTACAAAGAGTTACGATTGATCCGATCAATCACAACTATGGACGGCCAGCAACATCTATTATGCATGTTTGTTCAGAATATTTTCTATGATGTATATTCATGCATTCATTGTTTTCTTGAAAGTTCGCTGTGCTTCTCTTTGTTTTCAAAAGACATTGTGCAAATTTCCTGTAGAAAAAAATTATGACACTAATGGATTTCCACAGAGTTACAATTGATTGGATCAATAGTGACTCTTTGTAAGACGGGGCCCTGAACTTACAAGCAAACAGAGATATCCATTCATTCATGTGATGTGTACAGTATAACAGGACATCTTATCAATATATTTATAAAACAGTATATGATAGGTTGCAGGATGAGACAGGGACAGAGACAGAGACAGAGAGAAAGGGTGATATGAGGTGAACTTACGCATTGTATCTCGCATAGACGATTCCCATACAGAATTTCCTGAGCTTGCTCTCCCGTCCGACAGCAAAGAGAGGCATATCAAAGTATGGATGGTTCTCTCTTAGATCCTCCTCTTTAGCATTCCTTTCAAATCATAAAATAAATCAAAATCAATAAATGGCAAGAACAAGATAAATTTCATTTACCTTGTACTCCTAATACTACTACAACTAATACTACTGCCACAATACTGCTGCTATATTTACTGAATGTAATAAATAAAACAATCCTCCTCCTGCCACGCCGCCACCACTGCTTCTACTGCTACTACGACTACTATCACTACGACTACTACTACTACTACTTCTACTACTACTTCTACTGCTACTACCACTACTGCTACTACCACTACTACTCCTACTAATTCTACTTCTACTACCACTACTACCACTACTACTGCTACTACTTTTACTCATTCTACTTCTACTACTACTACAATTTCTACTCCTAATACTACAACTACTACTACTATTACTACTGACTTAAATGGGATGTCACTGTTACAGGTATTTCCAATGTTTTTTTTAGAAAGTAGGGGGTCGGCATATAGTGATCCTTCCCCATGAACGATGATGAACCACTGACTTTAATATTCACCATTTCATAGCAGCACTGTCAAGAGGGACACACACACACACCACCCAAACACTGCACCTAGCACACTGTATATAGTGCACTAAGATTACCACCACAGGATAACCACGTCACCTGAAGCAGTGGCAGCACCTGACACAGCACAACCCTCTCCAGGACAGCATGTACACTTCTGGGGAGAGTACCTCTTCAAGGTTCAAGGTGTGACTTACTTACCTCTTCTGTACAGCTTGCTGCTTCCTCTCTTGGATGACCTTGATGTTGAAGGATACATTCCTGTTGGCGATGTCACTGTTGTCTTTGATAGATTCCATGGGCTTGTGCCCCCGTATAGATCCCCTCAATGCCCTGTACCAGTAGAGTGGAAAACAATGGGACCCACATAAAGCATATGCCTCAAAGTAATATATCGTAATGGGACAAGAACAAAACTTATGTCATGATACCATTGATACAGAAATTGGACCCACGTAAAACCTATGTCTGGAGGTCATTTATCGTAAAGGGAACAGGAATTAACCTATGTTGCAATGTCTTTTACCACTGATACAGAAATTGGAACCACAAAAAGCAGATATGTCTCGATATTGGGATCTGAATGGGGCATGATGTCACAAACCTTTGAGATAGGAAGGGGACCAACATAACGCATAAGTTTTAATTCCATATACTGTCAACAATGCATTGGGATTGAAATTAACCAAAAATCAATATGAACCTATTGTAGCTTATGCAATTACTGCTACTCGTAATTATAATTTTGTATCTATCCTGCTTACAAAAGATAAAGGCATGGACATCTTGGTACATTTGGTGTACTATAAGACAGAAATAGATTCTATAGAATTAAAAAAATTTCAATCAGTAACTCTGTTAAACCTCTTTAATAAATATTACTTGACACAATTGCATTTCATAATCTAATAACAGTGACCCCAAGCTTTTTTCATTTGCACAATCAAGTAAACATATTCAGCTCTTTCAAAATATTGTGCATATTTTTCTTTTCTTTGCATGCTTCAATTTCATCATCACACTTGCCTATCTATCGACTTACACAATTTGAACATTCATAAACAAATTTGGAAAAGATATGGAGTTCTAAAAAACATCTCCTTTGGGAACTTTTCAATTCCAGAATCCGATATCGGGGGTGAGAACTTTGTAATGATCACCTTGAGACGGGGAAGATGGATCATATGCTGTAAAAAAGGGTATTTTCATAAATCCCAGGACTTGAGAATTTAATTCTAATACATATGTACTTACAGTTGTTCCTGTTCAGTAATATTCAGATAAAATGTTAATAGTTAGTAAGGTCCGAGGGATATGAATCATGGGCAATGCTTTCCAAGGTACGGTATTAAAAACAAGGTTAAAAGCTGGGTTTTTCGATTTCCATTCATGATTTTGTTAATTCTGGTTTAGTAAGGACTATATATAATGAGGCCCGATAAAGTTCATTGTAGGAAAGCCAATTCTAAACTACTGCATTTTTAAACATTTCACAGATATTTCATGCAGTTTGGGAGTCTGCTTTACTGACCCCATTTAAAAAATACTATTGCTGCACAACAACTCCTTATCATGACACATTATTATATAAATTCAATTATATAATTCATTTCACTACTAAGATAATAATATAATTAATCTATGTCCATAAATATTTATGTAATGTAGCAAAATGCTTTTGGGTAATAAATTCTTGGTCAATTGAAGTCCCATTAAATAGGATCTAAAGTTACCAAAGACAGCCTCTGTAATACTTCGTCAAGCATAAATCATAATTTATTCCCATACAAAATATTGAAGTACTTAATATTACTGAATATCTACAAAAAAAGGAAGAAAATTTTACCAAATAGTCAAATACTGATTTATCCATAATTTTTTTTTACTGCATATCATTACTTATAGCATGCATTTTTTTAAATTACCATATTTGTATTAATTCTAAGGGAGAAAATGTTGTTTGCTGCTTTTTAATCATATTCTTAACAAACAACTTTGAAAAACTAATGATAGCATAATAAAGATGTTTAATAACTAACACCAACCTATAATTAAGTCTACTATATTTTATTGAATATTGAAAACAGGGGAGGGTTTCATGTCAGTGATTTTCACTGACTACTGCAAGGACTTCAGTAGCTTATAACACCCGTCAGTGAACATCAATGACTCGTGAAACCCTCCCCGGAAGGCTGAGGGGGTGGGTGAAATGAATCACATCATATTGCTCGGATGAATGAAAATGATGAACAGCTATGATAGATAGGATCAAGCGTGATACTGTTATAGAGGAAAAGTATGAATGTGAGATGATATATATACAAGCCAGTTTGTAAACAACATTAGTCAGAGAGAGAAAAAAGAAACACCTCACCGTGTCATCGAATTAGAATCAATGCCGTATCAGAGGTTGTTGGCTGGATTTTAATATTTTTTGCAATACTATAAACTGACAAATTTCACAGAATTTGGGAAAAATACAAAATTCATGAAATTTCAAATAAAACATCATTTTCAGGCCAAAAACATTTTATGGCGAACACGCACCGTGACAATCGTGAAAATAAAAATAAAAATTAACCATCAATGGTGCATCGCGGAAAGTCTGCCGATCAAACCAACATAATATATTCTGTGTGTAAGCACGTACAAGCTTATTTGAACGCCTGTACATGTATCATGTAGGAACTTGTGATTATATATGACTTAATGCTGAATATTTTGTTGTACCAGTAGGGTATTAAGTAGTTGGCTTACATCACTTGTTGCTATTTACAGTAAAGCAAGCTTTGGGGTTATCAAGAACCTCTTAAAAATATCCCCGAAATATAATTATGTTGGTAAATAGGGCTCTTGAACCTTGTAGGCCAAGTCCATTTGGGGATAATAGACAAATTGAACTATCATGGCAAAATAGCACAGTACATGTAAATGTACCACACAGTCGCCAAGTTGCAGATAAATTATAAAATTCTTTTTTTCTTTCAAAATATGAATATTACAAAGTGGCCCATGATTACAAACTGGCTTTTTGATATTTTAGAATAATGAATGATGTTGAAATCTACAAGAGCATGAACACTAAAATCAATGCAAAGTGTTTATACAAAAAAAAACAATAGTATTTTGTTATGATTATTTTATGTAGAAGTAGTCAAGCTTGAATGAATACAGTAGTGTAATCTAAATGTAAACATGGACGATTTAAAACTTTTTTTTTTTGATGGAGGTAAATACCAAATGTTTGTATTGCTTTATGTCAAAAACATTAATACCTGTGCATAAAAAGATTTTGTGGATTTTTAAAAATCATTTTTGTCTTTCAATATTCTTTCTAACAATTAAGCAAGCATAACTTTGAAAGATATAGATATACATATTTATCTTTGATGAACTTTGAATTCCAGTGTGATATGGGTAGTATTTCACAAAGCATTTAGTCAGTGACATTCACTGACTAATTTACTCTGAGCCAATCAAATGCAAGGATTTCAGTAGCTTATAACACATTGTCAGTGAATATCACTGACAATTTGTTTACTGAAACTCTCCCAAGGACTCACAAAGATTGTTTTGAATTTGTGGTCCAAAACTATAGTTCATGCAGATACATACATGTACATTTGATCTGATCAATCATTTTTCATTATTTAATTCAATTAATTATGCCAAATGATGAATGAAGGTATGATCAAAAGATCACTAAATCTTTGGTTACATAGGCTCTATTGAAAAAATTAAATGAAAAGAAAATAAAATCAGCAAATATATACACAATGCATTGTAACATGAACCGACTTCTGGAAGAAGCAGCAGCAAAATGTATAAGGCAATATTCATGCATTAAGCTTTTTCCAGAAATTTATTTTTCTTTCTTTTAAATATTTATGAGTCAATGAATTTGTGATTTTGAAATAAAGGGATAAATTAGCAAAGTTCGGAACCTAGTTTTCCGGTTAACTCAATCTATAACGACTACTCTTAAAATGAAAAAATACTTGAATGTGTAACATTAGCATTTCCACTTTTTGATTGTTTGCAACCAAAATGTAAAATGACTATGTGGAAATTGCCCATGTTAAAAATAAACAATGTTTATATAAACAGAAGAATCAGATATGGATTTAAATTTTGATATTTTGATTCCTACTTTAATCAAACAATGATTTTTGAAGGACTCACATAGAAATTATAGAAACCCTGCAAAAACATTAGCTCATACAGTAACACATTTCATGCAGTGATCTAACATTTGCTCCTCAAACAATTGCTTCGTCTTGCTTTTCCTATCCTCTGACAAAGAGTTGGTGATAGGGTCAAATCAGGGGAGTGTTTCATCAACATTTTTGTCCGACAAGTTGTCAGATCTGACAACTTTCCTTGATTTTGATTGGCTGATAAGCAATGTTACTATGGTAACTGTTGGATATTACAGGACTTGTCGGATAAAATGTCCGACAAGTCCTTTCATGAAATGATCCCCTGGCTGTCCTCTAGAAGTGTCTGTCACTGTTCAAGCTTATGACTACACTGAATGAACATGTATATCAGATCACTTTCACGGTACGGATGGTAAAAAATGAAAATATATCTTAGGTTTCAGTGACTGATTTTTGCGAGTTTACCTGAACAGGATCCTAACCAATATAAGAAGTATTTGCAGATTTTTTTTTTTGGGGGGGGGTCTTCAATTGGGGGGACAAAAGGAGGGGTATGAAATAACTTCTCAAGAATGGAATGGACTTCAATTTCAGGATAGAATTTTTCAAAGCTTTCTGATACCTAATACAAACAAAAAATAAGGCACAGGATATCATCAAAGGTTGAATCAAATTTTCAGAGAATCAAGGAATGAAAAAAAAAATGAGTCCATTGTCACTGAACTTGTGCAAAATTTCAATCTTAGATGATACTCTATCATAATTCACAAAATTGAGCCTTTAAAAGTTTAATATCAAAGAGAGGATTAGGATTTGAGTCAGGGTTGTGGTTAGGTTATATACCTGGCTAATGCACAGGGTCCTCTTTCACAAAGACTTCCTATAAAAAACATTTCTATAACAAGTTTACTATCAGCCAATCAAATTGATGGATTTCGGTAGCTTTATATTGTCACTGCAAATTTGTTATTCGGACAAGTCTCTTATACAACAAGCCCCTGGGGGCCATTTCATAAAGCTGTTCGTAAGTTAAGAGCGACTTTAAGTACGACTGGTGAACCTTTCTTACGCGCTAAACCATCGCCAATGGTGTATTGCATTTACCAAAAGAAAGGATCACCAGTCGTTCTTAAAGTCGCTCTTATCTTACGAACAGCTTTATGAAACACCCACCTGATTTCCTTTAGAAGCAAATGTGAGGAGAGCAAACGTAGTGAAATACTTTTTCATGCACAGAGACAGTCATGCTTACACAAGGCTATCAATCTACGGGACGAACCACACGTCATGCGAAGAAAAACCTCCGATCCTGA